>NW_024354911.1:10128744-10410512 GCF_902729225.1 Pteropus medius
TCTCTCACTCTCTCTCACTCTCTCTCTCTTTCTTTCCCTTTCTAAAATATGAGCTCTTTAAGGCTATTAAAATATGGAGTAAATAAAGATGCAATTCCAAATCTTGTTTCTTCTTTTTATCTTCTGTTCTCTCTTCCAAGATAATATCACCCATGTCTTTGGTTTCAGTTACCTCCTACATGCAGATTTTAGTCCATTCAGGCTGCTATAGAAAGAATACCAGATACTGGGTAGCTTATAAATTATAGAAATTTATATTTCATAGTTCTGGGTCTGGGAAGTCCAAGATCAAGGCCCTAGCATGATGAAGTTCTGGTGAAGGTCCTGTCCTGGTTCAGAGCCAGTACCTTCTTACTGTGTCCTCACATGGTGGATAGGGCTAGAGAATCTCTCTGAGAGACCGGTCCATGATGTGACAGCTATCTGTCCTGAGAACTAGACCTTGACCATAATGGAGATTGGTTGCCATAAAACCCTCTTAGAGACTATCTGTCCATAATCAATGTTCATTCTGACATAAATCACACCCTTCCCCTGCCTTCTACTTTGTGCTTGTTCTTGGAACAAGCCATTGTCCTGACCTGGTCAAGAATATAATATCTCATGTCCTGACCTGGTCAAGCATGTAACGTAATTTCTCATACCTGGAAGTAATCATGTAGTAGTACCCATAACTATCCCCCTCTTTTACCCTATATAATTCTTTGGTGCCTGTCAAGCAGCACAGAGAATATCTACTTCATCTTGCAGTCACCTAAGATGTGCCTCCTATATGTTTCCTTTAACAAGCTCTGTTAGTTGCCAGACTGGAGTAGCCTGCCTCTTTCTTTGGTCTTTCCCTGCCTTCCACTCTCAGAAGTAGATTTTCCGTCTCAAGGCTTTTCCTTGGGTCTGCATGTATTAATAATACCTCTCAAAGGGTGCACCACCTAATGCCATCATCTTTGGGGGTTAGGGTGCCAGTATATGAATTTTAGGGAGACGCAAACATTCAGACCATGGCAACAGATGACTCACAAATCTATATTTCCAATTCAGACCTCCTTTATGAACTCTAGACCAATTAAGAAGCAGATTTCTCTTCTGGGATATTTTTTGATCTCTCCCTTGGCATCTATCTTGAACCTTGCTTCTCCAAAACTGAACTCAAATTCTCTCCGAACCCTTTCCCATACCAGATCTTCTCCTAGTGCTTACTATCTTAATTAATGGCATGTGATTCTGCTACTTAAATATACCAGGCACTTTGGGATCATCCTTTACTCCCTTATTCATCCATCACCAAGTGATTCTACTTCCTAAAAATATCTTGAATATGTCCATCTCTCTCTACTGGCTGCACTAGTATCTTAAAATAGGTGGCCATTCTCTTTCCTTGGGGCTTCTTTCCTTATTTTTGTGCCCAATTCTAGTCTGGACTCCTGTTAATAAATTTTCCAGAATTATCTTGCAGCCAATATTATCTTTTCAAAGCACAAATCTAGTGAATTCACCTTTTGGCTTAAAATATTTCAATGACTTACCCTTTTCTTAAAAGTAAATAAAAATTCTGTAATTTGTTCTATAAATTCCAGAAAGTTAGGCTTATTCCTCTTTAGGCACACTGGCTTTCTTTCATTCATCTTATTTGCTCTGCTCCTAATAAGTCCTCATCTTTGCACGTGATTTTTCCTCAATCTGAAATGCTCTTCCGCATCCCTAACACAATTATTTTCAACAAGTTTATTACTAGGCATCCTTGGGACTTTTGTTCATTTGTCACATGCTCTAGAGAGAACTTTCTGGCATCTTAGATAAGGTCAGACCCCTCCTGTATATTCTCTTATTGCCCCATATAGCTCTCCTTTGTAGTACTTGTCCTAATTGCATTTTTACATTTATTAGAGTAAGTTTTTCCTCATTATTTAATAGCCAGTGACAAGCATAGTTCCAAGAATAGTAGGTGCTTAAATCATGTTTTTTCAATGAATAAATGTGGAAGTAATCAACATATCAAATTTATGTTTTCGTCCTAATGCTTTCTAGAGTGCTATGTATAGTAGCTGCAAACACTGCCTGTTGATCAAGTTATAAAAGATAGAGGGATAACAATTAAAAGTAAGAAGCATTTCATAATTAACATCTCTCATAAAAATGTTTACTCTAAAAAGTTTAATTACTACACATTCGATTTGCTTAACCGCAAAATTAATAAGATAGACTTATTAAAAACAGTTTTAACTTTTCCTGAAATAACTAATAAAATTTAAGAGCTTAAAATATTTACATAAAAATTTAAGTTAGTGTTTCTCAGCTTCTGGCATACTATGTGTGTGTGTGTGTGTGTGTGTGTGTGTGTGTGTGTGTGTGTGTGTGTGAAAGTTAACTTTTTAAGATCTAGTTCAACAATCACCTCATTTACAAAGCCTCATGATTCCTTCAGGGAGTGTTAGATGCCATTAACTCTGTGTTTTTGTTTACGTCATTAAATCGTCTACCTTCAACATCATAAAGCCATATATAATAGTTGCAGAAAGACAGGCTGAATCAGGACACATACTAATCTTTATTAACCAATAAAACTGAAGAATAAAAGTTAGATGTCATTAAAAGTCAAAGAATATTTGACTTTCATCAGCTATTCAGCTGTCAGTTCATTTATTCAATTGTTGTTCAAAAAATATCTTCATCTGTGACACAGGCTCTGCTCATATCTATTAATATCTCTGAGCTACCAATTTTACTCAATCATTTATTTTTGTTTTGTAATATCAGAGGAAATAAGGTCATAAGAAACTAGAATGTTGTCTATTAATTCATTTTTAAATGGAGTTTTGTCAAAAGGAAATTTAATGCATTATGATATTCTATATGGAGAAGACTCTCAGAGTTTTCACCTAAGTAACTGAAAAACCTTAACAATCCTGTAAAAAAATACAATTTTTCATTCTAATACCTTTTGTTGTTAAAGAAATTAGACTAAATTAAGCTGTATTAATTGACTACTGAGCATGACTTCAAGATCTTTACTCAAGTTTATTTAAAAGTAATTGAATTAGTTAAAAAATTTATGTATCTTATAGTCATGAATTGTGTTAATTTTGATTAGTTAACTTTGTCTATGTTTAAAGCAAGACATCAGTGCCATTTGCATTGTCTCACCTGGAAATTGACTTTAGGCACAGCCTGCTGGTTTTCAGTGAAACAGAAGTAATTGCTTGCTAAATGAGCTGTAGAGCTGTGTTACATCTTGATTAAACGCTCTTCTTTTCCCTTTTGTAATACTGCTCATTAACTAATATGGTCCTTTATAAAAAAAAAAAAATTGTATTAAGAACAATGTAATTTTACTGTTTTAATGTAATCATCTGGTTTTATTCAATAATTTAAGTGTTAATAAGTTAAATTATTTACATAATAAGCACAGTTTTATGTTTTCTAGAAAGTTTCTTAAGTATTCTAGAAGAAATGTGATATTATCAACATATTTCCTAATATAATTATTACTTTGAAAACAGAGTGTAGGTTTCAAAAAACACCATGGAAAAGAAATACTCTTTTAAGAGAAAACTCTCTAGTCTATTTTGTAGATATAACTCTGTTCAGATTTCTACATTAAATTTATCAGATAACTTTCGACTCTGAAAATTTTAACTATCTCATGAGTAATTAAAACCCAGAGTTATGTTCTATTCTCTAGGATAACATAAAGAATAATATAACTATTGTTTGGCTGTAATGTTTCAAAGTAAAAGTATAAAAATAACCACAGAGACTCTGAGTAAAATTCATAGCAAAATAATCTACATTAGGAGTTGACTGGCAAATTTCTCCAACTACGTAAATACTGACATGTGGTTTTATCAGGAATATTTAAAGTTTTCTTTCTTCTAATATGTGCTTCCATTCTATTCTAGAGTAAAATTACATTTGCACATAGGTAAAACTCACTTCCTAAAATTCCTGAAAATGTTATATTTAAGTGGTTTTCAAACACTTTTTTTTGCATTGACATTAACATAAAATTAGGCAGGTGTTCAGAGAAAGAGCTCTCCAATCTTGGAATTAAAACATTTGGTTAGTAATGGAAAGGCGGAGCCAGCCTCTCAACGTGCTGGTCATTAAAGCTTACAGACAGAGCTGTGGCCAGCATTAGCTTTCATCCTCATCTCCTTTTATGTTTTAGCTTAAACTGGAATTTTGTAAATCTTCCTTTAGTGTTTAGTCAGTGATTTTTTGTTCAGGCTGAAAAATCAGATATTTTCCCTTTGTTCTCAAATTCCTAGACTATACTCATGTGTTTTATTATTATTATTATTATATTCCCTATATGTCTCTTTTTGTCAAGGTTGAGAGTGTCATATACAGTTAGGCCAGGATTTCACACAGCACTGTTAGAAGTTCCATCTCACAAAAATCCATACCAGATGTCATATAATCTAACGTAAGGAGAAGATTTGCATATATAAGTTAAAAAGGACTTAGTAAGTGGAATCTTTTAGTTTTAAAACAAGTAATTTGTCTATATGTAAAATATATCTATATTTAAAGAGCATGGAATACAGTATACTAATATTATAAAATAAAATAATAGTTTGATTTAAATTATAATATCTGGATCTTTGAAATATTCAGCAGTTTAGTGACCTTCAAAACACACATTTGTAAAATATATAATTAATTTACAGGACAATATTAAAGGTATTTAAAATCTATCCCTTGAAAATAATCAGTCTCAAGTGCACAAGCACACCTTAGAGCTATGAATCATAATGTCACAGAATCAAAATAATAAAAGCTGCCTATTTTTTCAGGTGTTTTCTTTGATGATTTAAGAGATTTGTATTTTAACCTCTCTTTGGGAGTGTCTATCAAGCTACAGCTTTCCCCAATCATATTTGATTCTATTTTTATATAAGAAGAGAGTCATGGTGGTCATCGGTGTTTAGCATACAGCAGGTGCTCAATTAATATTTATTAACTGAACAAATGAATAAATTAAAGGATGAATAATTCTGCTTGAATGGTATTTATGTAGTCCCCTTGATTTCAGGCTTTTTTCTCCTCTAGGCCGTTAAGTGAGCACTGCTAGATCAGTCCCCCTGGTATGCTATCATCAGGTTTTCTCAAAGAATGTTTTTAGTTCCATAAAGCCAAAAAGCATGGGCTCTAATATAACATTCACGATTCTCTATAAAATAAACCCAGGTTTGTTTTCCATGTGTATCTTTCACTATCCCCCTACACTAATCCTTCATCCACATATTCACTATTCCCCTATACTAATCTTTCATCTGATCTATTCATTGCTTCTCAAACTTTTTCAAGTTGTTTTCTCTGCTACCTTCAAGCTTTTGCATGAAACTTTCCAAACCCTAATCATCTTTTAAAGAACTGTTGAGATCTTTATCTGAAGAAATTAATTTCTGACAACCACGACCAAAGCTGTACACAGGAGGAATGATTAAAAATCACTGCTTGATCTCTGAGCTTTGGAAGTCCCCAGGGATGCAGTGGAAGGACCTAGACCTACACTTACCCTGCAACCATCAAGCCGCATCACAAGGGGTAGAGCTGGCCTGTCCACACATTTAACAAGTACCACTCCACCCAAAACCCAACCCATCAGCAAGTATCGGCCTGCTATAACTCCAAAATGTATTTTTTTCATCCACTTCTCCATCTTAACTGCTGTTTCTTAAGATGATTTGCTATCATATCTTAATTACAATGCTTTCACTCTCGTGCTCATATAGTCCCCATTCCTTACTACTACCATCTCCAAAATTCATTTTTCACATGTTAGTCAAGTTTGTTTGTTTGTTTTTTAATATAAATCTGATAGGGTTAAATATAAATGTTCCAGCCTCTAAAATCTTTACTATGACAATGATTTTCCATCATATTTAGAATAAAAAACAAACTTCTCACCATGGCCTATAAGGCTTTAGCTGGTCCCTGACGATTCTCTACTTTTATGTTCCACTCTTCTCTCCTTGCTCTCTCTGTGGTCATGGGAGCTTTTTACTATTCATAGAATCTAGCAACTCAGTCTCACCTTGAAAAATTTGCACTTTCAGTTTCATTGACTTATAATTTCCCACCCCCAGATCTCTACATTGCTGGTTTATTGTTGTCTCTGAGATCTCAGCTGCGATGTTAGTTTCTCAGAGAAGGGCTCCTTAGGCAACAATCTTTACATGCACATACCATAACCACTTTCTCTCATATACTTTACTTTGGAACATATACTACTGCTAAAATAATACTATGTTGTTGACTCATATTTTCCTACTACCTTGACTAGAATGTGAATTCAAAGACAACTAAGACGCTCTTTTGAGAATAGAAATGAAAAAATAATAATAATAAATTAAAGGATTAGACAAAATTACTCATGTTAAAGCACTTTGTATGCTCTTAAAAATTATGTTAATATTAAACAATCATCTATTTGCCACTCAGATAAATACTACCTTCTACTAGCTGTTGTAATGTTATTTTATTTCAAATTCCTTCATTTATTCATCCAGTTAAAATTATTAAGTGTGTACCATGTGCCCTGGGAGATATAGCAGTAAATTCTATAGATTCATTATCAACATCATGGAGGTTGGTATGCAGTGAAATCCAACCTAGGTGGGAGCGTAGTTAGGAAAGTCTTCTCAGAGGACATAACATTCAGATGGGACCTGGAGGAAGAACAGGAAGCAGCAAAATGGAATTTGGGGTAGAGAAATAAAAAAATAATATGTTTATTAACTTTTTATCTCCATATTATCCAGCAATGTGATTCTAACCAGAACTAGAATACAAAGAAAATAGAAACCCCACATAAGCAGTAAACAGTGGCTATTATTTTTGGTCCTCTATCCTTTAAAGGCCAAGGGTTCAGAGGGGTGTGGCAGTAGAGGATAAAAAATAACATTTATTAATGCTTATTATATGCCAGTTTGCCACCAGTTTTCACATGAATAATTTTATTCTCTTAATAGCTCTGTTTCAGAGGCTCATTGGGTTTTATTAAGCTTCATAAATCATACTCATGTCTGAGGTTTTAACTGGGTTTATTCTGACTCTCCAAAATCCATGTTCCTTTCTGACTAGGTCAGTAGTTCTCAATCCTGGCTGTATGTTGGAATTAGGAAACTGAAGCCACACTCAACCAATCAAATCAGAATGTTTGGGCATGAAACCCAGCTTCAATTGTTAAATCTCCTCAGGTGAATTTTATATGCAGCCAACTTTGAGAATCACTGGTCTAGGCCAAGGACAGAATGTCAGCTAGTTTAATTAATTCATTTTGGTTTTCTTATCCATATTTCTGTTTTCAAGCAAGATCCCATTTAAACGACAATAAGCAAAAAAAAAAGATGATTCTATTCTTTGGCATGGCCTCTTTAATGCATTAGTCCTGAGAAGTCAACTGTGAAGGTTGAAACAGCATAACTAAATAATTAAGCTACTTTTGTATCTCAACACACACTACTTTTGTCTTTCAACATACTGTCTGTTTTAATAATTCCAGGCTCCAGCAGCATATGCTATCAGATTTAATTCTCTATGGTCTGACACTACATAATTTTAGTAACCTTAGCTTTAAAAAAAAGGAGCAGAAGAAAGTAACACCATTTACATAACTACAGGAACATGATTTATTTAAGTTTGCAAAAGAATATCACAGGGGAATTCGTGAAACTTAAAAATTCATTTTCTTTCTACTTGCTACAACAAAAGAACAGTTGGCACTTAACAAAAATGCTGTCATATATATATTATTAGATAAGGCATCTGCAGCTTAATATAAAAGGAGTTAACACTGCTGATAGCCATTGTTCTCAAATGGAACAATATCCTCCTACTGCCCTGGGCTACAAAACACTTTTCTGTCTTGCAGTTGTTGTGAAATTTAGTACCACAATAGTAGGCTTTGTAAATAAATACATAATTTGAATGTCTTCTTAAACCCTTGAGGTAAAGCAATGAGTCATTTCTTAGATGAGTATTTTACACCAATCAATAGATATTTTGATCTTTGGCTCATCATATTAGTTCATATAACTAATAACTGCTTAGTTCAAGGACCACTGAAAATAAAAACTCTGTGATGTCATTATGTGACCCTCGAATCCAGTAATTCCTCTGTCATCTTTATTATATTTATACTCATTAATGAACTTGATTCATTATTAGAAATAATTAATAAGAGTTTACTTTTATCTTTAAAAAAAATTTTTGCTATACATAGATGTTTGTAGCAACTTTATTTATAATTACCAAAACTTAGAAGCAATCAAAATGTGTCCTTTAGTGGTAAATAGATAAACTGTGGTACACCCAGATAATGGAATATTATTCGACTTTAAAAAGAAATGAACTATCAAGCAATGAAAGACATAGAGGAATCTTAAATATATGCTAATAAGTGAAAGAAGTCAATCTACAAAGACCGTGTACTGCATAATTCCAACTCTATGATGTTCTAGAAATAGGAAAAGTATGGAGACAGTAGAAAGATTAGTAGTTTCCAGAGATTGGGGCAGGGGGTGAATAGGTGGCACAAAGAGGATTTTTTAAGACAGCGAAAATACTCTTTGTGATATAATGATGGATACATATAATTATACATTTATCCAAACCCATAAATGTACAACACCAAGAATGAACCCCAGTGTAAACTGTGAACTTGGATGATGATGTGCCAATGTAGTTCATCAATTATAACAAATGTATACACTGGTGAGAAATGAGGATAACAGGAAAAGCTATGCAGTGTAAGGGCAGGAGGCATATAGGAATCTCTGCACCCTCCACTCAATTTGCTGTGAACCTAAAACTGTTTTTAAAAAATTATATATATATATATATATTTAATTTTTTATTGTAGTTGATTCCATATATATATATGTTCCATATATCTATGGTATCAAGTATATGGAATCAACTACAACTATATGCCTCAACATGGATGAATCTCACAAATATATATACTATACAATTGTATTTACCTAAAGTTCAAGAACAGATAAATATAAATTATAGTTTTAAAATAAACATTTATCATCTTCCATATGTGAGGTGTTATGGCTATAAAATTGAATAAACGGTAGCGTTAAAAATTAAAACAGCATTTACCTATGGAGAGAGGAGGGGGAATTAACTTCAGGGGGTTCTAAAGAAGTTTCTAAGTTGCTAATAACATAATATTTCTTGATCTGAATTATAGCTACTGAGACGTATTCACTCTGGGGTAATTTATTGAGTTTATTAATTGTGTACTTTTCTACATGTAAATCAACAAGCAAACATTTATTAAGCACCTAATGTGCATATGTAATATTGTGTCAGGCACAGTATTCTCTCTTCTTTTTGTCCCTTTGTTAATATTCCTACTGGAAAAATAAAATGGTTTGCTTCAGAAGTCACCATTGCATGTCAGATTGAGGAGTCAGCAGAGTAGAGATGAGAACAAGAAAAAAAAATTAACTGCAATTTTAAAATGCTTATAAAATTATTATTTTTATACTTATAAATAAAATAACACTACAATTTAAGTAGTTGATTTAATCTCCTCTTTAGAAAAGTCCTGCTATTTACTAGAAATACCTTATTGGCTACTAGCCTAACTTATATATAGCGAAGTGTAAGAAGACTGCATTTCTTTTAAAAATATTCTAGTGTAGACTTTCTCCCAAAACCATACTTTATTCTTCATAACAATCTGAATCTGCAAATTTTAAAAATATTTATCGTATAAATTCAGCAGTATGAAAAAAATGTAATAGCATCTCCAAGGTTAATCTCAAATCATATTTTTAAGATCAAAATTACACTGACCTCAGCCATTTTGTAGCACTCTGTTAAAAAATTTCTCCTGACTTGTCACTTAACATTTTAAGTTGTATATGATTAAGCAAGATTTGACCAAAAAGTGACAGGTCACATTTTCTCACGGTATATTGAAAATGTGGAGCAGCTACCTTTGATCTGAAAACTGTGACACTGACTCAGACATGTAGCAGGGCAGAATTGATGCCATCTGTCTCAAACTATAGAGGAAGATTCTAGCATGTTGGCCTAAAGGTTATATTATGCTGATGACAAAACAGCCACCATTTACTGCTTAAAGTCAATTTCACAATATAATAGGATTAACTGTAAGTGGATTTGTTATTCAGCACCATTTGCTCATTCATTTCTACAACATCACCATTTTATTGGTGTTTTTGACCTTTTTATTATATCCTTTCTCATTCTATTTTCTGGCTATACTTTAGATATTTTAGATATTTGCTTGTGTGTGTGCTCATAACATAACAAATATTTTTCTCTAAATGAGATTAACCACTTTAGTATGGGCTTTCTTTTTTGAGTAATTTGCTATTCTCAGTTTTTTCTGGAGTCATGATATATAGTCCTGTGTCATTTAATAATGGATATACATTCTGAGAAATACATTGTGGGATGATTTCATCATCTCATTAACACAGAATGCACTTACACAAACCTTGATGGTATAGCATACACCTAGCCTATATAATATAGCCTATTGCTCCTAGGCTACAAACTTATAAAGTACATTACTATACTGAATACTGTAGGCAATTGTAACACAAGATAAGTGTATCTAACCATATCTGAACATAGAAAGATATAGTGAAAAATTCAGTATAAAAGATAAAAAATGGTATACCTATATAAGGGTACTTACCACAGATGGAGCTTACAGGACTAGAAGTTGCTATGAGTGATCTGGTGATTGAGCAGTGAGTGAATGTGAAGGCCTAGGACATTACTATACACTACTGTAAACTTTATAAACACTGTACATTTGGGCTATGCTAAATTTATATAACATGAGATTAAATCAAGCACAAGAGAAAATGATGCCAATCAAGAGACATGGTAAACACAAGATGAGTGAGGCTGCAGCTGGTGTAACATGGCTTACCATTTTAAAGCAATTTTTTTTGTATGTGTATAGAAAGAGTACACTCTAAAATAACAATAAAAATTACAGTATAGTAAATACATAAACCAGTAAAAAAGTTATTATCATTATCAAGTATTATGTACTGTACATAATTATATGTACTATACTTTCATACAACTATTAGTACAGTATATTTATTTACACCAGCATCACCACAAACACATGAGGAATGCTTTTGTCTACACTTCAGACAGCTAGGAGAACATTAGGTGATAGGAATTTTTCAGCCCATTATAATGTTATAGGACCACCATTGGATATGCGGTCTGTCCTTGACTAAAATGTCATTAACACATGACGATTTCTCTCTCTCTTTCTCCCTCACTTCCTCTTCTCTCCATTCCCCTCTCCATCTCCCTCCCTCCGAATTTTAACAACTGAAATGTTAGTAACTGATGAATTAATAAATTTTCATGAAGACTATATAGGAATTATTTGTATTATTCCTGTAAATCTTCTGTAATTTTGAAATTATTTCAAAAGTGAAACTTAAGAAAGTTTTAAAAGTAGTAAAAGTTATCAGTATTGGCATACAACTATTTTTAGAGTTTGAAAAAGCTGTTCATTGCTATTCTTGTATAATGTATGAGCGAGGTTTGTAATATCGCCTCTCAATTCAAAGTCATGGAAATATTTTGCATTGTAAATATTTTCAGTCAAACCGTTTATAATTTTGTTTATTGTTTTAAATGTTTTATGGCATAATATTGAAATGTTCTGTAAATAAGACCTATTTCATAATCATTTTAATAGATAAAACCACCAGATCTTAGAAGTGTTCATTAACACCTTGAATACATATGAAATAGGTTTAGTGCCTATAGTTATTTCTTTGTTCTAAATTAGTATGAAAGATATGCTATTAATTACAGATCAAAGATATATTTCTTCTATAGTTCCTTTCTCTCTAAAGTTATAGTTCTTCACTTAAAATGGGAATATGTAAAACTAGTGATGTTATCAAATAATATTCACACAAAATCATTTTTGCAATTAAGGTAAGAGTAGTATTGTAGATCTCGTAAGAAAAGATTTTGCCCTGAGAAATATAATCACCACATAGAAGGCTTTCTAGAGGATGATGATTCTTCATTCTAAGGAATGGCTTTAATTTAATTTTTTCTTTGAAATGACAAGTAAAGAATGGCAATATTATTTTTCTTTTGCTTTCATGCCACAAGTTATTAAACACATGTAGAAGCTCATAAATAGTTATAATATTCTGAGTTTTATAATAGCTTTTAATATGTCAATTAGAGGATAACTATTTTAATTTTGTTAATTCAGTTCAAATTGATTACCCCCATTTTAATATTTTAAAGAATTATATGAAGTCTTATATGTAAATAAGACATTAAATAAACATCATTATTTAGTGTTTTATTGTTGCTGTGACCATTCATAGATTTATTGGATAGAGGTGGTATAGTTTGTATGTGAAAGAATTAACAGTTATTACACATTTATACCAGCTAGTATAATTTTCCTACTTTAAAAATATGTCTATAATTGATATTCCTTAAGTACATACAACTAACTAGCTTATGTTGCCTTTATCACTCGCCTAAGATAATACCTCCCAGGAAAAAAGTTAAACATTTTCAACTCCCAAGCTTTATTCTCATTTTGTGATAATAACTTACTCTATGGGGTGAGAGGACATATGTAATCTATAGCCCTATTACCTACTTGTTGTGTGACTTTAGTCAAGTTAGTTAACCTCTTATAACTTCTGTCCCATAATAAATAAAATAGGAATATCATACACTCTACATTGGATTGTTTTTAATATTGTCTGCTGTCAATGGTTAAATGAGATAAAGCATAAGAAACTTAAAACAATGCCTGACATGTGATAAGTACTCAAAGAATGTCTGTGAATATTGTTATTATTTTTCTTCCTCTCAGTTGAAGTGTGCAGTTGTACATATGGTCTGAGTTTAGAGACATTCACCACAAGCAATTTCTTTGTCTTCAATTCTCTTTCTTTTTAATATTTTCTTCAACTCTTGCCCAGCTGCCTGAGGAGATTATCCTCTTGTGTGTCTCTCCCTTATTACAGTTTTAACTCTTAAAAAATAATATGAATTATTACTGTTAAATACTTGTGTTGTCAATATACCAGTTTATTGGAAAATAAATTCACAAGTTTTAAAATAAAATGGCAGTAATATCTTACTAATCCAAAACAATATAGACTTTTCTTGACAGAAATGTATACCTAATATGTAAGAAATAGAAATTCCAACTCAAAATGTACTTAACAATAAAGGGAATTTTTGGTCCAAAATAATAAAATAAAATTTATACTTAGGACAAAAGTGAACCCAGATTAACAATTTCACTAAGAACCTAGCATTTTCCATATCTCCATTCCACCATCTCTATCATCAGCTTCATCTAAGAGCCTGTTCCACTTTGGTCAATGGATGACTGGCAACAGTAGCCAGTTATCTGTTTTTTGGACAGCCAGAGAGAGATTAAGTGTCTCTACCTAACCTAGTGCTTCTCAAAATTAATGTGCATGTGAATCACCTGGGTGTGGATCTTATTAAATTGAAAATCAGATTTGAGTTTAAAATCCTTCATTTCTAACAAGCTCCCAGATTAAGCTAAAGCTGCTGGTGTGTGGACACACTTTGAGTAGCATGGCCCTAAATCATTGGTTCTCAGAGTATGGACTTCCAACCAGGATAATAATAAAAATTTTGGGGCTACACCTATAATCCCAAAATTCTGGTGATGAGGCCCAGAAATCTGTAATTCAACAAGTCTTCCAGATAATTCTGATGCACACTAAATTTAAAAACTACTGACCTACATCATACACAGAAGACCTGGGTTTACTCTTATGGAAACCCAGGTAATTGCCACACACTAATTATCTTCAGCCTGATATACTGATTCACCATTCCTGAGCCAATCACTGGGGAAATGAGAATGAAATAATTCTAATTAGTCTTTGAAAATAGGACTGTTCTTGTAGCTGGAAGTGAGATTTACCTCATCCAAACTTTATGATGGCAACACAATAAGAAAAAGGAAGAATGGCAATTGTAGAGAAAAATGACAATTTCCATTGGGTTCAATTATAAACCCAATAGGAATAAACTGGGTAACAAAGAAATTGACCTTGGAGTCAAAATAATATATTAAGAGTTGATCAAATGCCTACTGCCCTTGAACTAGGTACTATGAGGCATAAAAGGCAAGATGCAATCTAAATGAGGAAGTATGAACTAAGGAATGCTCATCAACTTCATACCTATTTAAGCATTAAAATAAGTGATACCACAAAAAATATAAATTTCTAGAGGAGCAAAATAATAATAATAATAATGATAATAACAATAATAATAATAATAATAATAATAATGAAAAATTTACTGACCTTGAGAAAGTAGGCCTGAGCTGGAATTTGATGTATTCATGGAAAAATAGATACTAAGAAAGGAGGAGACAGACCTTCTTAGTCTGGTTGAGTGAACTCCAAGGATTTGAATATAGACTCAGAAGACAAAGAAAAGATCGACTAGCCCTGCTAAAATAGATTGAGGAACTAAAGTGGGTTAGACATACTTGGGCCAAATTATGGAAATTCATCAATGTTAGGTTATAAAGTCTGCATCAACCCTATGAGGTAGATATCATTATCAACATTTTAAAAGTGAGTCACTGGAAGATAATTTTATTTGTCAAGTTCACACTGCTAGTAAATGGAAAGTTGAAGTGTAATCTATAAAAGCTGAAGTTAGGGGAGAATAACTAGGAAGCTAAAGTGGTAATCCAGACATATATTAAGGAAAGTCTAGTCCAGGGTAGTAGCAGTGAGAATCACACAGTCATGGAGATCAGTGGGTAATTCATGGGAACATATTTTTAAGCTGGAAATATTACCAAGGAAGAACAGAAACAATGGTGCCAAATAAAGAAAAAGTAGTAAGTTACAAGAGATAATCATGAATTCCAAGTAGGAGTGATCAGAGAAATATTAGAAATATACATGTAAGAAAAAGGTCAGACTGGGAAGAAAAATGTGAGTTTGTATATTTTGAAGTGATGGAAAGACATTCGATTGAAAGACAAAAAAGTAGAATGGACTTTATTGCCAGATAATATGAGATGAAACTCTGTCTCTGTCTCATGAGACCTAACTGGTCTTGGCCAATCTCAATTAGCCCTACTTTTCTTATTTATAAATGGGGATAATAATAATATCTAACTAACATTATTATTTTGAGAATTAATTAAATAAAATAATAAAGTACTTAAAATATTCCTACACATAACACATGCTCAACAAATATTAAGTATTTTTATACTTATTATTAATAAATATTTACATGATCATTTCAGATTTAATAATATAAATCATATCCATAAATATAAAAGTTGAAATCTTATAATGAATGAAGACTCTAAGGAAGAAGTTTAAACATTAACAAAGAAAAATTATGACAGGCAACAACCCACATTGTAAACATAGGTGAAACCAGGAATGAAAATATTCATCCCTCCAAAGTTAATTCTAATCTTAATTTAAAAAGACTACTGACATATAGGAATAGAGCCATGACTAGCCCTATAGGGAAGGCTAACATTTATTGAGTACTTATTATGTGTGAAACATTAATATATTATCTCACCTAATAGACTATTCTACTATTATCTTTATTTTATATAAGGAAACATTATGGTATGAACTATTTTATAAGCTGCTCAAAGTCACACAGCTTATATAATATGAGCAAAGATTTGTCCACAATCTGACACTGGAATTCAGATGCTTAGGTACTGGACTATATCCTGTACTCCAAACTGTATATACAGAAATATGAAAAAAATACAGTTGAATGACCATGGACAAATCTTTTTAATATCCCATCAAAATGTAAAAGTATAGTAGTTTGAATAATATAATTTATGCAGTCTTACTCTAAGACTCTATTAGCTATCTTAATACTTCAAATTCAAACTCACCCCAAATTGATCTTAAAGAGGAAGTAATTTAAAATTCATTTACATTACTTAACAATTTTGAATCGTTCCATTTTTTTTTCTTTGGCAAAGCATGGCTTTGTAAACATTTATTTTGGAGAATAATAGTTGTAGTGGACAGAAAAACATCAGAGATCTTAAAGGCACAATTGAAATATAGTTCTGTTGAAATCTATAAATAATAACCTACCAATTAAGACTCTAGAGAGTTTTATAATAATATTTTGTCTGTGTACAACACCTTTTCTTGAAACATCTTGGTGGACTTTATTATGAATCATAATTAAGCTTCAGAACATCTCTGTGAGTTAGTTGGTAAATTTTTTTAACCCTTAGAGCTGGTAAGAATATTAATTTTTAAAGGTCATTCAAGGAGTCAGAGGCTGAAGTAGAAATAGAATAAAAGGTTTCTACCTCAAATCAGCTGACAAATATCACCATAAGTTTACAAAGTGTTCAGCAAAGAACATTAAAAAGTGTCAGAGAAATCATTGTTGAAAAAAGGGAGGTCAAAGAAAGTAATTTTAAAAGTTTTAATTTGTATAGTTTAAGATATTTTTACCTCTATGCTCTCCACATACATCCCACTTGCTCCACAATTCAAAATAATACAGAAATTAAGAGGAAAAAAAATCCTAACTTGAACTTCTAAATATTACATTTTAACTGAAATATCAGTGATAGAAAGAAAAACTTTCTTCTATAACCATGACAGAAATGGTATAAGAGGTATTTATTCTACATAGAGTCCTAGAGTAAATATATAAGCCAACAAATATATTTTCTCCAATTTGAAATGGTATGATCATTGATGTTTAAAACAAAACTAAAATTAAAAATAAAATATAAAATTTAAAAATTTAGTAGCAGGAAGCAAAAGATTTTTATAAAATGGTCATATCAATATCTAAAAAAACAATTAGAATTTGGCTTTGGAATTTAAGTAAAATAAAAACCAAGAGTTTACTGCATCCAAAAAATAGATGATCTTCTATAAATGTAGAATATCTAATTGATTCTATACTCAATCCAAACTACTTTGCTCTCTTTTTTATAGGTCTTTCTATGGGTATGTAAAAGGACTGATGATGTGAAAATTTACTGATTAAAAAAGTTGAATTTAATGATTTTTCTCTAAATCTGTGTCTTGACTTTTCCCATTATATTTTAAAATACACATAGTGACATGGTGCAAATAGAGCTTTTAACTCAAATCTTATCAAGTTAAAGAATGGAAACATAATTCTGTCACATTTGTTATCTAAAAACAACAATGCATCTAAAAATCAATATAAATTTCAGAACAGAAATTTTAATATTAATAAATCCATACATTTAATTAAATGTAGAACATTATCCTTTAATACATTTCATATGATATAACCAAGACATTAGTAATATAATGGGGTTTAGAGATAATTATTTCTCCAAAAGTCAGATTTGTCTAATTTCTCAGAGTTAGTTGAGGTACAGTTAGGATGAACCTCAAGGTTATGACTCTGCACTATAAATAATAAGCTGTTTCTTTCTCTTTCTGCATAGATGCTTTTGAGAAACAGTTATGATCAAATCACCAGATATTTTTTTCAAAATGATATATCAATTTTGTGCTTCTACCTCATTTTACCTGATGAAATGAGTGTCAGATAATGAAAGTTCATAAGAGTAGAGGAGATTCCAGAGAATAATGTGATTGCTACAACAATATGATGCCCTAAAAAAGATACAAAGAAATGATTCATAAGAATTCTCTGAATAAAGCCAAATTTTGAACATAAAATCTTTTCAATCCTAGTCAATTTGCAATCAGTTTGATTTCTCTTGACACTCTTTGAAGGACAAGAATTCAAACCATTTTTTAGTTCTCTGCAAAACCCATTTTCACCCACACAGTACAGCTTATACTTAATCATTCCATTAAAAAAAAATGCTAGTCATCCAACCCTCAAAACCATGCAGTGGTATGAAAAAGAAAACATTTTAATCTATCACAAAACAGAATATTCTTAGATAACATTTAATGAACAATTTCTATGTGAGAGGAACCATACCAAGTTTTACATATCATTTTAGTGGTGGGAAAGTGTATAGTGGTTAAGAACACCAGAAATGGAATTCGTCTGATTTTTTATAAAGTTGATCTCATACTTACATTGAAAACATTCTATGTCCAAATAAGTCCTTAAATTACCTCAGAGGGCTCTCTAGATCTTTAGATATGTTTGTTATATATTTTTTTACTTTTACTAACTCTATGCTTCATGATTAGTTCTTGAAAATATTAAAAACAATACTGGAGTTTTAACAGCATGGTAGGCAGAATTCTAAAGTTCACATGATTACGATTGCAGCCTTTTAGTATATATGTGCTATATAACCCATTTCCCTTCAGTGCAGGTGAGGCTTATGAATAGGGTACCATAGGATAGGATACCACTCTTGTCATTAGGTTATGCTATGTGGCAAAGGTTAAGAAATTTTGCAGAAATAATCAAGGGCCTTAATTGTTTGCCTTTAATTGAAAATGAGATTGTTCTGAGTGAGCCTGGCTTAATCAGGTGAACCCTTTAACTAGAAGTAATGGAGGGGTTCCAGAAGTCAGAGTAATTCAGTGCAGCAGAGATGTGTTTCTTTGGGCCTTGATGAAGCAAACAGCCATACTGTGAACTGCCAGCAGAGATAGCCATGTGGCAAGGCCCTGAGGATAGCCTCTAAGAACTGAGAGTGGTTTCTGGCCAACAATAAGAAAACCTGGACTTTGGTCCTATAATCACGAGAAACTGGATTCTGTCAAAAAAGAGTACGTATGAAAGGGATCTTTGAATCTTGGATGAAATTGTAGCCTCAGCTAACACCTTGGTTTCCAGCCTGATGAGGTACTGAGCAGAGCAGCCAGCTATCCCATACCCAGACTCTTAGTCCACAGAAACTGTGAGATAAATTTGTGTTGTTTTAATCTACTAAATTATATAATTTATTACTCAACAATAGAAACTAATAGAACCAGTAACCTAATTTTTGGCACAGTTCTAAATATTTAGCTTGGTTTGGGTCCTGTGTACACCTCCATTCTCATGTGTTGAGTAAAATACTTAGAGAAATACTTTTGTGGTTATAATACAAATTGTGAAAGTTGCTACTGTAAATGAACTTTATAAAATTAGATTACATCTCCCTATAAGAGTGTACGCCTAATAAGAAATAATAATGTACTTACTTTTATCATAAAATTTAAATAAATAATTTTGAAATATTAATGTTATGTATTTTGCTAGATACTCTTGTAGGGACAAAAAAAAAATAGAACCAGTTTATAATATGAATGAGAAAAAGTAATTGCCTTAAAATTTACAAAGTGGCTTTATATACAAACCTTAAATAATTCTCAACAGTCATTGGCTTCCGTGTTTTCTCCTGCTCACCTCCACTGTGAGACTAGAGAAGACAACATTTAACTCTTAGCTTAAGGCAGCCATGTAACAGAATTTTGCTTCTCAAGATTCAAGTGGAGTTCTGCTGGTGCTTCTCTCTCTCTCTCTCTCTCTCTCTCTCTCTCTCTCTCTCTCTCTCTGTTTATTTCTTTCTGGAATTCTTGGGAAGGTGGCGACCATCTTGCAGCCATGCGAGACTTCACATATATGTCACACACCTATTTTTACACTTATTTTGAGTGGATAAAAATCTATTTGTTTAGGTTGATATGGAATGAGTTTTCCATTAATTGTGGCGCAAGTTTTTATAACTGTCAAATTACAAGTTCAAAAAGCACTGTTCATTCATGTAGAGTGGAACCTAGGAGTCTTATAATCTGTTGTCACAAGGAGAAAGGCAACACGGAATGGGAAAATCTCAGGTCCATTTCCCATTTCCTCATCTCTTCATCTATGCACCCGAAGCATTTGGGGTCTCATTTACTTTATTGCGTTCCTTACACTTAAAAAAGAATAAAAGGTATCATGGAGGAAAACTCAATTTGATTATATAAAATATAATTCTTTATAAGATTTTTAAAAATGAAAATGAAATATATCATCAGCAATAGCTATTGTAAGTGCTTGTTTTGTTTATTTAATCAGTGGGGTTTTTTTTCATACCTTTCATTCTTTCAAAAACAGGATATGAGGTGGCTTTGAGAATATGTATGTCATTACAACGGGTAATGATTAGTAAATTAAAAGGTTGAAATTAATGGAATACATGATAAAACTAAAAATACAATTAGAAGAAAAATACCATAATATTCTATGTAATAATTAATATAATCTGTAGTTCAACTCTTAGCTTCTTAAAGAAATAGGAATGACAAAACCAGCCTCAATATACATAGCCAGCAGCTAATAATTTTATTTTTGAGACTGAGAGAAACACTGCATGATGCTTATACGTTATCTTAGACAGCACCCATTCATTGAAAGCAACATCCCATTTTTAATAGCTAGCTCTCACAAAACAATTTGAAAGGACAGTTCAGCAAATGGCCTTCACATATAAAGACCTCATTAAGTCAATAAAGAAAACATTAAAACACTAAAATCGTGGACAAAGACTATGAATCTTTAATTTTTATATTGAGGACAATAGATGGTTTATACAAAAAAAAAATGTTAGCCACATGCTAGTAACCAAAGATATATAAATTATTGCTAAAAAAGAATGCTTTGCTATTACTTCAGATTTTTTTTTTTTTTAAATAATAACCTGTATTGACTATAATACAACTCAAAAAGACTTTTTCATTGCCATCTGTATTTAGGAGCCTTAAAAATATTTACATCCTTTGACACAGAAATTCACTTGAGGAAAACTATTCTAAGAAATTAAAGCCAAATTTTGGATTCTCTTTTTTTGTAGTATTGTTTACAACAACAAAAACACTTAAAGGTGCCTTAAATGCCTATAGAATATTCATTCTCCTTAAATATGTTTGTTAAAAACTTTGAAATTACTTGGTAAATAGCTACAATTTTGAGAGAAAAATTACTCTGATACTGGGAGTAATTCAATTATTTTAAGATATAAGCATATACATATACATATTTTAATCTATATATGCAGAATATAACTTAAAATAATATGAACATGTTAATATAGATAAGATTATAAATATATAATTATAATATAAATAGACAAAATAGTGCTATGATTAAAAAGTAATATTTTTGGAAAGAATTCATATGTCTAGCACATAATAAATAATAACTGGTAATGTTACTGATGTTGTTTTATATTGGTTGGAAAAAAAAGCCTGAAAGGAAATGAAGCAAAGTTGTAGATCATTATTATATTTGGTTAATGGGCATGTAGCTTATTTATCTTCTACCTACCTTCAAGTTAAAATTGTTCATGAAGAGAAAATATTACTTGTAGGGAAAATTAAACTCTACTTAAGGTGAAATATACTATATCAAAAACACATCCTTTTCCTCTCTCTTCTCCAATCAAAATCATAGTAACTTAGATTGTTTGTTATGGTCCAGGTTTTTAAAACAATTTTCTCTAAGTTGAGAATGCTAGTTCAATTTAACTCATAATAGTGTATGTATTAAAACTGAGTCAATTTACAGTTATAAAAGTTCTTGTCCCCCACCCAAAGTCAACCCAACAGAGCATACTCTCTTTGGAATCAGTATTATTTAACTATGTACCTCTAAAATAAAACCTACTGTTATATGATTATGAAAATTTAAGAAGAGAGTAGAATTATCAAAGTTTTAATTAATTATAAATTGGAACAGTAGTTACTGATTAGAAGTCTAAATTGCCCAATCAAGGAGTTTTGATTACAAAGTAGCATGAGCACATCATGAGTATATACTGAGATAATTCTAAGTTACACAATTGGGTGTGAGGCTGATAAAGCTGGTAAAGACAATGATTTGCACAGAAAAGTCATATTAGAGTGAGCAACAAATCAAAGCTGTTTTTAAAGCAAAATTATGGTTACCTAAAAAATAAAATATCAATTAAATGCATGCTTATATCCAGAATATGAGGTAAACCTCAGGAAAGCAAAATCCTAGTCAAGTGGAAATACAATAAAGAAATATTACTACTCAGAAATGGAATAGAAGGTCATTCTTTAATAATCATGATTTGGGAAAACGGAAGTTATTAGTGACGTTTAAAAGAGCAATTTCAGAGTCCACTGAGAAGAAAATAGTGATTAGGAGATAAAATCAGTAAGAACAGACAATTCCTTGGGTCAGTTGGAGAACCGGAGTTGAGGAAGTTTTGATGTTTATTGTTTCCTTCCCTACTTGTAATAAAGGAGAGGCTGAAATAAGCTCCTGTTTGGAATAATATGTACCACCCTTATCTGCAACCTTCTGTGTAAAGAACACACTGTACTGGATCTCAAAGGAATTGGTCTCACTTCATTCTGCTACCAACTTTATCTTCTTAATCATGATAAGATTAAGAACTTTAATCTCAGGGCCTCACATAAAATGATGGGGTTAACCTTCTATATACAACATTCAATGACTTCCACATTGACATCATTTACAGTTTTGAATCTTAGATGTGCCAAACCATATTCTCTATCAATGACTCTGTTTGACTAAATCTCAAGGGAATTTGAGATACTTGCAGAAGTGACCAGGCGAGACTATAAGATTTGAGACAAAAACATTATATATAAGATTGATGGATGTATAACAGTTATTTGAATGTTATAATCTCACTTAATTTTATAAGTACTAAAATTATTCCTAGCTATTGATATTAATTTTATAATTACATTAGTAGTCTCATAATGTCACAAACAGATAAATTGCTTCCAAAGAATGTGTAGTTTAAAACTGAATAACCCTCAAAAGCTTTGCCTAAACAGAACTAAGTATTAGACACAGCTGATTACACTCTCCTTTAAAAACTTTCTTGTCTTGATTTCTGTGTATACACAATCTTCTGTTTTGTTCCTCTGCCTAACAGAACATTACCTTTTAGTCCGGTAAACAAACAAACTTTAAGTAGGGCAAATTAGGATCCTAATTTTGGGAGTAATTTTGAACTGTTTTGAAGCATAGATAGAATTTTTATAGGCAGTTGGAAGAGAACACAGAATTCCATTTGGAGAGTTTTTTTTTTATATTTCAGAGCAAGGAATAAAGACATTAGTAAGAACTCAATATTTAACTTTTGAATTCATGTTTGTTAATTAAGTTGACAAACATGAATTCAAAACGTGAATTTCCTTTTTTAAGGAAAATATGAGCAATATTCTACTTCATTTCTAAGAATAGAAAGACATAAAATACTTCAAAGATAGTACAGATACATCTTAACCTTCTTTAATGTTAAGGAGAAATGCAGACTTAAATGTACTTCAGACAAATTTTATTTTTTCCCAAATAATACTCTAAATAGCTTAGAAATGCTAAATTGTTCCAAGTAATTAAAACAATTGTCATTTAATTATCTTTTAAAATGAAATGCTGGAAATACCATATACACATCTACAAATACTAAGGGAAGGACAGATGGACAGACTGTTACCTATAAATGTTTAAGTTAAAAATAACTTATGATGAATGATTTTCAGTTGACTCACATATCACTATAACTCAGTGAGTCTTGCATCTCATAACTGGTCAGTAAATATGTAATGAATCGACAGAATCATAGAGAGAACATTTAAAGAAAGATTCTACAATACCAGAAACCCAGTTCTCATTTTTTAACAGTAAACATTTCAATAATGAGAGAAAAATTCTCACTGTCTTTAAAATTGTTACTTAAATAAAAGAATTGATTTTAATTATTGAACTCAAACAATTGTGAGTCCAATCTAACTAATATTTATCACTGGAGTAAATATTGGTGGGTACAAGGTGAAAAAAGGCATGGAAAAGGGCAAAGTACAATGAAAGGTGCTTTTTTTTTTTTAACAGCACCTGGTATTCCTAAGTGGTCTCTCATCCAGTACTAACCAGGCCCGATCCCTACTTAGCTTCCGAGATTAGACAAGATCTGGCACGTTCAGGGTGGCATGGCCATAGATAGAAGTTTAAGGCATAAATTGTTTAGAGTATTTGAGCTTACATTTTTAGAAAGACCACCTTAGTTTTTATTAAATGCAAAGTAAATGTCTAAGCCTTTCAAAAATTGCAAATTGAAACAGTTCTTCCCTCCTGGCTATTTGAAATGTAGGACCAGGTTGCTATGTGTCATATCAAATGAAACACTGAGATAAGAGGTTTTATGGCAGCAAGATGGGTCAATCTGAGGTGGCCTAAGACCCTTAAGCAGAGAGGTACCTGTTTGCATGGACTCAGCTGAGTAATGAAAAGCACTCCAGTGAGGCAGACAAGACACTTCTCTGCTGACTCTCCACGAACAACCTGGCAAAACCTATTGCTTCAGAAAATCTGGAAAACAGGTACTTTAGATTTTTAGCTTCTCCAAATAGAACATTTGGGTAAGAAGAAGTTCAGGAATTTGTGCTCAGGCAATATTCCTCCTTAAATCTCCCACAAAGTATACTTGAATTTTGTAAAGTGACTTACAATAACTTATAAGTGGAAATAATCTCCAAAAATGGTTACGAAATGTGGAAATGCTATAAGTGACAAAAGTTTTTAAAATTAAAGTTTTCTAAAGAAATAAAAATGTAAAGAAATTATATTACACATACATTCATACATACACACAAAAAGAAAGTCATCTGACTTCTCATAGGTCTGGTCAAGTTTTGAAACAATAATTAGTATGATCTCTTCCTTATTCCAACCATTACTAAACAGAGACATGAGAATTTATTGTCATTCAAGAAATAACTCAAGTAATATAAAGACTGTTATTATCAGTGATAATAAAGTGAGTTGTGCTATGTACCAGTTTAACATAGGGAATAAAAGACACATATAATTAGGAGCAATCTCTAGATGTCACCAGGAAAGACTGGTGATTGTTATCACATTACACAGATTAGCACTCTGTACATTTACCATAGTTTCTTGATCCGACAAACTTAGATATTTGGTTTTATTAGCAAACTGAGAAGGGTTTCATTTCTCAAGAAGGTTCCCAAAAGCTGAAATAACTAATATATGAAGTCACGCTGTTGTTTAATTGATTTAAAATGAGAAATATCCCTCTCAGGGGGTGGCATAACCACACAGTCAGATCTAGACAAGCAATCTCTACTCAGATGGATGCTTGTCAGGCATGAGATCAGAAGAAGGAAAGACGGATTAACACAGGTAATTATAGTGCCCAGCTGAGACTGGAATGGTTTTGCCAATGGTACTGGGATCCTGAAAACCCCTTGAATAAGATTCTCTTCCCCTAGACAGTGATTGGATAGGCACTGCCAACATTTTAATGAATGATTTTTTTTAAGCCATCAATGAAAAAATCTTCTCTATAATTGATATTTCTTTAGATATAATATTATCTAGTTAGAATCTAATTTTATTTTATTATTAGTCTTTGTGTCTTTCAGGCTACACAATGTATCCTTTCAGATGGGTGTGCATATTTATCTAAGCATTCTCATAAGATGATTTATTTTCCTCTTCAAGGAGTTCCTGAGAAACTTCTCACTGTAGTGCTTGAGCCCACCATTGTCACAGCCCATTGTAGCACATAGTACACAGAGAAGAACTTCATCTGCAAGATAACTTGACTCCTAACATATAACTCTTAGTCATGTTTTAAAATTGAAGAGCCATGTTCTAGAAAAAGTCTTGGCTTTTCATATCCTTTTAACTCATACTTATTGTTATGGACCAAATGTTCGTTTCCTCAAAATTCATATGCAATAGCCCCAACCCCCAATGTGACAGTATTCAGAAATAGGGCCTTTGGGAACTAATTAGGTCATGAGGGTGGAGCTTTCATAATGGGATTAGTGCTCTTATAAGGAAAACATCAGAACTCCCCTCCTCCCCCCTGCCACACACACACAAAGATGGGTTACGCAAGCAATATGACCAATATGCATTTGCTTCTTTGATTCCTCCACAATACTACATATGCATTTGCAAATTTATGTGGAATGAAGATATGATTAAAAAAAAATTATTTGGCCTTGGATTACCTACAGTAATAAAATGTTTTAGAAATTACGTATCACAAGCTAAAATTATAGCTCTTGTTGAAATTAAATTTATGTTTAGATATTTTTGATATTTCAGTTTAGATATCAGGAAAAATTTCTTTCATTCTAGATACTCTATATATGATAGATTTTAACAATATTAATGTAATGATGACAATTTACAAAATTAGATGTGCAGAGGGATTTTACAAAAAGCAAGTAAGAGCACAAAAATCTTCATTTTTCTCAGAAGTGTAACAACAGATAAATCGAAGATTGGCAAAAAGAAGAAAAAAAAATGAAAAACAAATTTATGAGGAAGCACGTGATCTCCAGTATCGAATCTAGTAGAGAAATGCTGTACAGGGTATAAGAACTAATAAAAATGCCCCATAGATTTGATGCTTAGGGTTTCAAAAACAGAAGTAGTCCTAATGATTGCAGCACCTAACAGTTAAATTAGGAAGACCTTTTATTAAACTATAATGATTAACAGAAAGATTTACTTCTACACTATTCCTTGATATCTATTAATTAAAGTTTACAGACCAAGTCCATGTTTATTGATATCTTTCTGTTTACTCACAGGTCTCCAGCAATATTCTTCCTTTGCGTTACATGACATTTATTCCTAAGATTCAAAATACATACACATTAGTATAAAAATTCACTGCCTATTGGAAAGTGATAATCAACTTTATAGTATTTATAAAATCATAAAGCAAAAATATTTTTAAAATTTTTACCATCTGTAAAGGGAATTGTTAATACATTATAAGGCTTAAGGATTCTGCATACATTAGAAAATGTCAGCTTGAATGAGAAATATATTATTTTTTAAGTAGCTTAGATATCTGGAAGGATCTATCATATTTTCCAAGAATATATCTATATACTGGAATCATTTAGGAGATCAAAACTAAATACAAGTAGATTTACAAAATTGGAGGAAAACTCAAATATCTGCAAACTTCCCACTGCATTTTATAAAGACAATATTATAGCAAAATTTGACTCTAAAAATACAAAAGGAAAACTAAAGTCTAAATATACATATTCATGTGTTTATTTACTTACTCAAATATTTATCCATTACCCCATTCATTCATTCAGCCATTCAAGACATATTTAATGCATGTCCGCTAGTGTCTATCCTACCAGACACTAGGATAACATATACAAGATAATGTGGATAAAAATATTCAGACTCAGCCAGTGTCTCATTGTATTACAAAGTATTAGTTTTAAAAATGAATTGTAAACTAAAAGTTTTAGGTATAACACCAAAAGAATGATCCATAAAAGAAAATATTAGTAAATTGGACTTCACTAAAATGTAAAACTTCTATTCTGTAAAAGACAGTGTCAAGAGAATGAAAAAAATAGGCCAGAGAGAAAATATTTACAAAACATTTATCTGATAAAGGACTTATATCCAAAATATGCAAAGAACTCTTAAAATTCAATAAGAAAACAAACAATCTAATTTTAAAATGGACAAAGTATCTAAACAGACATCCTAGCAAAGAAGATATAGATATGAAAAATAAGCATGTGAAAAGACACTCAACATCATATGTCATTAGGAAAATTCAAATTAAAACAACAATGAGATGCCACTACAAACCTATTAGAATGGCTAAAATCTACAATCCTGATAATACCAAATGCTGTCAAGGATATGGAGCAATAGAAACTCTCATTCATTTCTGGTGGGGATGGAAAATGGTACAGCCACCTTTGGTACAGACAGTTTGACAATTTCTTACAGTCTTACCATATGTTATAGGTTGAACTGTGTTTCCCCAAAATTCGTATGTTGAATTCCTAGCCAATCCATAACCATTTTCCAATCCATAACCATTCATTTAGATCTTCTTTAATTATTTTCAGTAGTCTTTTGTAGTCTTCCTTAGTAGAAACCCTATATAATTTTGTTGGAGTCATTGCTAGATATTTTACATTTCTTGAGCCTACTGTAAATACTGTAATCTTTTTTAAATGATATTTTACACTTGTTATTTATAAAAATATATAAGTGGATTTTTACATATTGACCATAATCTAAAAAATTTGCTAAATTTTATATCAATTTTGATTCAATCTCATACTTACATGTATTTTTTCTGGTTTTTATATGCACAATAATGTCATCTGCAAATAATGTTTTATATCCCATATATTGTTATTGATAGTAGTAATAATTATGTCTTTCTAGATTAGATGTTAAGCAAAGTATTTCATACACCACTTGGTTCCCCTTAATTTGACCTATTATATTTTCCTGCCACTGTGAAGTGGCAGGGATTTGGGGGACATATGGACACCAAAGATTATAGGCCTAAATATTTAGGACTCTCTATACAGAGAAATTTTGTGAACACATAATAATCCAAAAACAATTAACAGTAAACTGTCTAAATACCCACTTATTTTCACTTCACTGGTAAGAAATATTGGCTTACTTTCTTAGTTTTTAATTGCTGTCATAAGAAATTACCACAATTTTAGTGCCTTAACACAAATTTATGATCTCATAGTTATATAAATATGAAGTCTGAGTTGATTGTGCTGTTTTTCAGCTCTGGGATCCATAAAGCAGAGATCAAGGTGTTGGTGCCTGTGCTCTTATTAGGATACTCATTCAGGTTGTTGGCAAAATCCAGTTCCCTGTGATTGCAGAATGGAGGTCCCTGTTTGCTTTCTGGCTGTCAGCTGGTGACCAGAAATGACTCTTAAAGTCCCTCTTTAATATCTTCAAGTGAGCTCCTATATCTCAGAGGCAGCAAAGGCATATTGAATTCTCTAATTTAGAATCTCTCTAGCCTTCTCTTTTGTCTTATTGCATCTTTCTTCTGTCTACAGCCTGAGAAAATCCCCTGCAGTTAAGGGTTTTGGTTATTAGATTGGGTTTACCTAGGTAATCCAGGATAATCTCCCTATTTTAAGATCAATAACTTTATTTACATCTCCAAAGTCCCTGTTGTCATGTTATGCAACATATTTCAGGCATTAAGGTATAGACATCTTTAGGATTGGAGAGGCATTATTCAGATTACCACACTTTTTCAGTCTCTAAGAAACTAAAGGGCCTTTCCCTGCCACCAGATGAAATGTTTTCATAATTCTTTCCACGGTGGATTATTTTTTCCTCCAAATTAATGTCATAATTTATGCATCTCTGGTACACTATCCACTGCTATCATTGTGTTATTGTCTCCCTACTATATATACTATGGCTGTGTGCTCTCTTAGCATCAATGTTCTTTTATATTTTTTCCTGTAGAATGGTCTGGCTTTTACGTCCCTTTACCCTTTGGTCTTTAAAGTCGAGTGAGTCAAAATTATGTGTCTACAATTCCAGATCCTCACTCTATAGGTAGATGTTTCCATCTAATATAAATGATTACAATAAACACCATGTAAAGAAACGACCATTAATATTACGTAGCAAAAAGATGAGCTACCTCTCAGCAACTAAGTTACTCTATTAGTATATGGAGAATTATATGTTTATATGGTTATTATTTTATTTCTTTTCAATTCATCCCTTCATAATATTGTTTTGTGGATCTACTTAATATGATTTGTTTAAGCATGGGATTATGTGGGAAATATAATTTCTTAGCACTTTCTGGAATGGTTTATGTAAGATCACTAGTTCTTTCACAGATCACAAGGAGAGAGAGCCTTCAGATGTGTGCAGCTGCTTCTCCTACTTTATTATTGACTTTCTGACACCCAAAGGATAACTGTTCTTCTTCCTACATTGACTTATTTATTTCAGGAGTCTTACTTTTTACGAATTATAAATGTACTTCTTTTTCTTACAGTGTCTTTTCTAAAAGGTATGTATTTATAGATTGCAATTTGTCTTTTGGCTTTTAAAATTGAATGGATATATATTTTTTAATAGTTAAGCCTCACAGCTCCCCTGCTCCATACATAGAGGATTGATAAAGCATCAAGAAAAGTAATTTTAGAGCAAAGGAATGCTCTCAAAGGAATGTTGTGGTTACATTTGGTGTCATGAGAAAGAATTGATTGAGAAAATGTGTTAAATAATCAAGAATTCAATTTTGTATCAAAAATAATTAATACTATTGTTCAGGGATTCCACTCTGTCAGCATTAAATTAGTCATTTTATTTTCGACTGTTTAAGTATGTTCTATGTTCCAAACTAAAAGTACAAAGAAGAAGTTGTCTCATAGTCAATCTCTTTCAATTATAACATATTATGAAATACAAAGAAAAATATAACACAAAAGGCTGGTGAGAAGAGAATTCACAGATTTATGTTGAAGGAACACAAATCAGCACAATGTAGCTAGACCCATCATTCCCACCCACATACCCCATCACCACTTATTTACTTGAATTGTTCATTCATGTATCTGGATCTCAGACCATATCTGTAAGATGAAAATAATAATGCTCTGTCTACTTGAAGAAAAAGGGCTGGCTCTCTCAAGGGTTATCCAAAAATGAAATTCAATGACTAGAAAAAAAGGCAAAACATCATATAGTTAATTTCTGTGACACCATCTGTTTTCAAAATATCAAAAGCAATTCTACAAAACTAAGTGAAAAATAAGTATACAAAGAGCCTACATACAAACTTACATAAGTATTGTATAATATTTATGTAGAATATACAGGATAAATTCTATGCAATGAGAATTAGGAATTTAATATGTTTCATATAAATATATAATATAGTCAGTCAGTCTGTCTATCTATCTCTATCTATCTAACTATCTTATCTATCTATCTATCTATCTATCTATCTATCTATCTATCTATCATCTATCTATCTATCTAATCTATCTATCCATGCATCCATCTATCTGTTGGGAAAGAAACAATGGAAGAAAAATTTCCAGTAGTAACATTAGTTCTCGCTGAGTAATAGAATTTTGTACAATTTTCATTTTCTTATATCCTTTTATATTTTGCAAGTTTTCTGTAATGATTAATTATTTTTTTCACTTATCTTTCTTTGTTTATCTTAGTATATACCCACACCTGAAATTATATATAATAATGATAAATGGTTAAAATATAGCTCTTTGGGAATTTAATCCATGGGAATCTTGATAATTTTCAATAATGAAAAAAATTGTTATTTAAATTAATCTTTTTCCATAAATGAATAATTTAAAGTAAATGTATCAGGGGCATCCAATCAAGATGGTGGAGTAGGTAAAAGTGCTCGCCTCCTCTCATAAACACATTAAATTATGACTAAACTGCAGAACAACTATCATGAAGAACCATCTTAAATCTAGCTGAACAGAAGTCCTATAACTAAGGACATACAGAAGAAGCCACCTTGACTCTGGTAGGAGGGGCTGAGATACTGAATGGCTAGCCTCTCACCCGTGTGTGGTAAAAATCAGGGGGGATATTTTGATTGAGGTGGTCCCCCAGAGAAGTGAGGGATTTCAACCCACACCAGGCTCCCCAGTCCAAGGTTCCAGTGCTGGGAAGAGAAGTCCTCACAACTTCTGGCTATGAAAAGCAGCAGAGGTTGTGGCTGAGCAAGATGGAGGGTTATAGGAGTCCCAGGCATTCCTTTTAAAGGGCCTGCACATGGACTAACTCTCAGAGAGACTTGCTCACTCTGAGCTCCAGGGCTGGGGCAACAGCTCAGAAGGTGCCAGAGACATATGAGGGGAAATTAAATTGTCTGGTTTCAGGGCAGCAGCTGAAGGAGGAGCTTTCTACCAGAAAAAATTGCTGGCAAAGCCATGGTTCCTTTGTCAGGTCCTCTGCTCTCCCAGTGTGTAGATGCAGGTGGGTGCCATATCTGAGTATCCATCAATCTAGCTAACATTGTTAACTCACCCCAGTCACTCCTTGAGACCTCACCATATCCAACTTGTGGACTCACCCAAGCCAATGGCTTTTTCATATAAATGGTCTGTCTTGGCTCATGCTGCAGACTTTCCTAAAATCTCAAAAAAGTTCACAAACCCCAAACCCCAGTCTTGCCATCTCTAATAACATGGATGAACCTAGGGAGTATTATGCCAAATGAAATAAGTCAGATAGAGAAAGACAAATGCCATATGATTTCACTTATATGTAGAATCTGAAAAACAAAATAAAGAAACAAACAAGAAATAAACTCATAAATATAGAGAACATTTTGATGGTGGCCAGATGGGACGGGAGCTGAGAAGATTTGCGAAAAAGAAGAAAGGATTAAAATGTACAAATTGGTAGTTACAAAATAGTCGGGGGGATGTAAAGTATAGCATTAGGAAATATAGTCAATAATATTGTAATAACTACATATGGTGTCAGATGGGTACTAGACTTATTGAGGTGATCACTTTGTAAGTTATATAAATGTGTAATCACTATGTTGTACACCTAAAACTAATGTAATATTGTATATCAACTATAATTGAAAAATGAAAAAGTATTAAAAAATGAATGTATCAATGAGTACTAAATAAAATTAAATTGAATTGGCAATATAATATTAAACATTATATAACATAATATATTATATGTGATATATAATAGTTACATGAGAAAAGCAATATATAGTATTTCTCTTTAAAATATTTATTATTGTAATCCCATAATTATAAGCTTCCATATGGAAACAAAAATCATCATAATATGAAAGTTTTTAATTCATCTTCTTTTGATATCAAACATATGAATAAAAACAAATGAAAATTAAGAATTACCTGACTTTTTGCACTTTTTAGGCTTTGTTCTAATGAGCAGAAAAACTTCCTAATTTATTTCAGCATATATATGTATTTTAGAGTATCTCAAAAGAAGTTGACCAAAAATGTTTTTACAAAGTTATATTTCATAGTCACAGTCTTTAAAAAAATTGATTGATATATAGCCCTTGTAAACTTTCATCTTCATATAAATAATATTATCCTGGATCAACAGCTTTTTCTCTGGGTTAGTATTCTTTTATCTATTGGGCAAGATAATTTCAATTGCCATTTCAAGACAGAGTGGGTGAAGACATACATACATATTCATTTAGCTATGTAGATTTTATAATCATTGGGTATGTAAATAAAGATTCTTATCTCTTGTAAAAGAAATCAATGCCACTAGCAGTAGATGTATAATACTAGATTTATATATACTTGTAACATATATATACTGCTCACATCAAGCATATGGCTTCATTCAAAGGGGTACAAATAATTCTAATGAACGAAAACTAACGGATCTTAAAAAATGTTAACAAAATATAATCCTTTAAAAGAATAAGAAGAGAAACACAGGAAAAAATTGTATTACCTGAAAGAAAGCAGAACTTTTGTTCCTTATACAAAGGTATGTGAAAAATTACATCTTAGGAGTATAATGTTGTCATAATATTGAAACAAAATAATAATTAATGGATTCCTGTTGTAAATTCAATTGAATCCAAGCAAAACTCTTTAGCAATTTCTATAGCAGAAATTCATTGAACTATTTAAATTAATTTATATATTTTTACTTCTAAATATATGTTTATATAATATGGTAGCTCAGGTCTCTTAAAATAATCTAAAAAATTTAGAGAATTTATTAAACTTTTAAATATTATCTTATTAATCTTTTTGCCATTTCTAAATTATCATCTTCCCATCATGTTCTTTTTTGTGATTTATCAAGATTATTAATATATTTAAATGGAAAATTCAAGTTCTATATAAAAGAGCATTAACATAAACAAATATAAATAATAAATAAATAAATAAATAAATAAATAAAGGGAAGTTCCTAGATAAAGCTAGATAAAAGATAAAGAAAAACTATGACCAGGGTATAATCCAGAGAAGCGTGTGAATTCAGGAGTACCTGTGAGGCACAGTGGTCATAAACTGAAATGTGAAGTGCTCCTAGTACAAAAGTCATAGAATTTGATGAAAGGATGTTCCAGATAAACTCTAATTAGAACCACTTATGCTTTTGTTTATCAAAATTTCCCACCCTTCTCTTTCTATATTATTTTAACCATATCCCTAATAGATGAATTCAAAGATGAATAATAACAAAAGAATTTAATTAAATAAGACCTTAAATGCAGTTATTGGAGCAAAAACAAGTGGGAAAAACTATAGCAAATAGAAAAGTTAAAATACATATTCAATAATTTATTTTAAGTTATTTGAAATAAAGCTAAATAAATGCATGAATAATGACTGAAAACAACATGCAAATATTATAAACATTAGCAAGGTTAAAAGAGTAAATATATAATGGAAAATAATTGGAAAGTTGGAGTATAAAGAAGGTGGATGTTAGTATATACTCAATTCCTTTCACTTTAAACCAGAAGACAATAGATATCTGCCCCAAATTGAAAAATGTACCTAAAGAAAGCAAAATAAATTACCTCAATCTGCTAATATTGCTTATATATTTGTATAGTTAGAGATATTTTAGAAACTAATGCTTCTTACAAGAAAAACATTAACGACAACAATTAAGCTTAATTTCAGTTGTTTGTTCTTCTTTTAAATGCCATCAAACAAAATTTTCATTATTTTGGTAAAACGATTATAACATTTAGTCAAATTATTGAACCTATTTATATCTGTCTGTACATATGCATAGAAAGGCTAGAACTGTGGTCCACAAACATTAATATTTACTTCTAGATGATGGAATTTGAGGATGATACATTTACTTATCGTATTCTTGTTGACTTCATTGTATATAATTATATAATACAACATTTTAAACTACTTGAATAGACTAAAACTGTCTAGTTTTAAATAGCTTTTAGTTGAGTGAATTTACTCGTAAACTTTCGGAATCATACAAAACATCCTTGACTTAAGTACAATTAACTCTAATGCCCAATCTAAAATTGCTGTGAAACACCATTCACCTATCATCTATTTTAAAGGTCCTCTAAGCCCCTGGATTTTCTGCTTCCAACATGATATGAACCCTTAACAGCTGTTGAGTGTCCTCAGAATTTTGTATAAATAAATTGTGTTATAATTACAATTAACAACCAACTCATTGAATTACTCTTGCAGAAATTAGCTTGATTTATCTTAAGCTTCTAAAGTAGTTCTATGTAAAACCTAAATCAATATAAAAATATTCATTTTGCTTCATTACTCATCTTCACGATGAGTAAGGATTTACTACAAACAGACTAGAAGGCAGACAGTCCAGTGAATAAAATATCAAATGTTCATATCTCGTGCTTCATGAATTCCTTGATGTCTACCTGTCAGTAATCAGAACTTGGCAATTAATTTAAAGTGAAGTGACGTGTGACCAAATTTCAGGAAAATCTATAAATGAGTCTTCATTTTTTCTCTGAACCTCTCTCAACTGCAGTTTTGAACTTTCTAATCACATGATAAAGTATTTTAAAATAATAAAAGATATGTACAAAGTGGTAAAATAGCTTGATTGCCTCTTTTATTTGTCATAGCTGAGAAGTTATGTGTATGTTTTAAATAATATAGCAAATATATACAAGCAATGGAGTATGCTATATCATACTCCATTTCACGGTTTTTTTATGATAGGAATGTACATAGCCTACTTGAACATAGGAACTTTTCAGTTACTAAAGAAAACTGGTTGAAAAACAGTGTACCAGCTAAGTCACAACCAAGGCTGGTTGTTGGTACAGCTAGGAAATTTAGAAACCACAGAACCAAAAGAAAGTAGAATATGGTGGTTTCAGCACTTCAATTCTATTAAGCATGGAAGACTGTCAATGTTAATTTCAAAAGTTGCATGCTGCCAAGCAATTTTCTTTTATCACATAGATGAGCGACCTCTCACCAGTACCCATTTACCAAAAAAAAAAAAAGTTTCAAATTTGAATAAAAAGAAAAATTCATCTTTCTGTCCCTAAATCAAGCCAGTGAGTCAATAGCTTTGTGTAAATAGCTGCTCTAATCAAAGACTGATCTTCAGCTACCAGTTTTTGTCAGACATAATCAATAAGTAAAGCAAAAACAAAACATATCTCTCTATATAAAACTATTATTAATCAATGGAACCAAATATGCATGTTAGAAATTTATTCCCAAATTAAACATGATTATAATCTTGGTTATGTGTGAATATATATAAACTTCTGTTGTGTACAGCAATATTAAAAATCATATAAAACTCTATTTTATGAACAAGAAAATATAAAATTCAAATGCCACAACGTTAACTACTACTTTGCTTATTCACAGAAAGATATTATTTAATAAATGAACAAATTTAAAACATATACCCATAAAGTACCCGTATTCAGCTTAATCAGAATAGAAATAAATGAATATTTGAATTTTAAAAGCAAATGCAAAAGACATGGATCCATTTAAATGAATTAAATCAACTAAGCATTCAAATTGCATGATATTTTCACGGTTTTTTTAAAAATGACCTCATCCCTTGCAGCACTATGGAAGCAATCCAAGTACCCATCAACAGACTATTGGATAAAGAAGTTGTAGTACATAAATACAGTGGAATATTATTCAGCCATTAGAAATTGAAATCTTTCCATTTGTGACATGGATGGATGAAATAAGTCAGAGAAATACAAATAACATCATTTCACTGATATGTAGAATCTAAGGAATGAAATAAATAAATACGCAAAACAAAAACAGATTCATAGATACAGAAAACAAACTGATAATTGGCACATAGGGGTAAGGGGACTGGGTGAAAAAGGTGAAGGGATTAAGAAGTAAAAATTGCTAGTTACAAAATAGTAATGGGATATAAAGTACAGCATAGGGAATATAGTCTATAATATTGTAATAACTATGTATGCTGTCTGGTGGATACTAGACTAATTAGAGAGATCATTTCATAAATTATGTCTCACCAATATGCTGTACACATGAAACTAATATAAAATAATATTGACTGTCAACTCTAATTGAAAAATAAAAATAAATAAATAAATAAATAAATAATAAATATGACCTCATTCTGATTTTGTCTTATTTTCAGTACTCCAAGGCAAAGCAGCTCAAGATGACGTTGTTTCATTTGCCTTTCCACACCTATAAAATTCTTTGCATGATTCGGGCACTCAGAATGTTTGTTGAATAAATTAATGCTATTTGTATGATACCTATTATTGGTAAACACACTACCACACGTATTTAGAAAAATTTGTCCTGTTTACATTCAAGATAAACCAGGCAGTGATACTACAAGTATGATAGAGTAGTCCAATATGTTTTCATTAGATAACATACATGCACTAATAAAAGAGAATAGACTTCCATGATTTAAATTTGCAGGACTGAATGAGACTCTCTTAATATTGTTATTATTTTCATCATTTCAGTAATATGTATTTAAATCTGACCTACATTGGCTAAAGTCTTAAAAAGGACCAACATTCAGAAAATTGATTTGTTTTATTTTTTTTAAGTTGACTATCTCAAATGTTGAATTAGTTATATATATAAATGCAACCACAGGAAAAGACTTTACAATAATCAATAAATACATTTGTAAAAGATATTTAGAAAAGTTTGATTTTCCTGGAATTAACAATATTAGAAACTGCAAGACAAAAAATCTAACCCATAATTTTTAATGAAAACAATGATATTAGGACCTGTGTCAAGATTAAGAATTAAGGCTCATAGTTTTATATTTTATCTATCCAGGAAAGCTGTATAAATATTATTTTAATCATAATTATCTGCCTGAAGTAAAAGCCTAATTGTGTCATATTTTATGTATGACAGAGAAGTTAATATAGGGAGAAAATATGGAAATATTTTCAATTCCTAAAATATATAGATTTACTTGCTGTAATACATTCATAGATAGCACTTTTTCTTGTAATTAATTAATATTTGATTGAATTTTCTAATATTACAGTTCTGTTAACATATAAAACTCGCATAAATTGTGCAGCCTTTCCCCATCAGGCATTAATGTAATTATTTCTTATCTTTCAAGACAGCCAAGCCTTGTAAATATAATTACACATTTTATGTTTATTCAAGCATAAAAACTCATATAATTAATATTATATTTATCCTCTTGCCTTTGTCAGTTATTAAAATGCATTAAGGATTTCTCAAAATCATCCTCTATGCCTACAATTTTAGTTAGAATTAATTTTTACCTTGATTTTCAAACTTTAACAAGGGCACTTACATTAGGCAGTTGTTAGAAGTTTGTGTTTTTGACATTCATAAAGACTGAATTTGGATTAGAAATCTTAAAGACTTGAAAATTGGAAGTATTAAAATTAATTTGTGGACCATGTTTAATCAATGTACCAAAGCACGCCATTCAGGGATATACATACTAGAACAATATTTCAAAAAGTATTATATGGATTCTCGGGTGTCTTTACTTTCCGATATCTCAATATGAAACTTTAAAGTATATTAAGTGATAACAAAAGTCTTTATGAAAGGCCTCTATATTCCAAGAGGTATAACCAACAATTTTTAACATTTTTTTAAAACTTCAGTGTTCAATAATTGAGTACTATTCTAATAGCAACAAGAATCCTATGTTCATTATATCTATTTGTAATGAATCCTGAAACTGAAGAGTGATCTCTTTTTATCTGGGGAACAATATAATTAATCAATCAATGTCATTTGCAGGAAACCAAGTTTCAGCCTTGATGTTTACCATGCTGTTTCTTTTATTGTTTTTATTGATGAATCTTTATTCTGCATTAAACAACGTGAGTAAACTGCTGTATTTGATATTTGCGTGCCCCAATTTGCAAAGTAATCTATGAAGTTTAAATAATGACTAACTCATGGGACAGATCTTGCTCAAGAGGACATATTATTATATCTCAGATATAAGTTACTTCCAATAATAATTTAAATGTTAGTTTTTTACTATATAATATTTTTTTATGAATTTTAAAACATTCTATAGAATCATATATTAATTGAATACAATAACTAAAGTTTCTAGTTCTTATTTATATTTATTTCAAAAATATAATAAACACCTACACAGGTTTATTTTGTGCCAGATTCATTTCAAAGCACGTCACAAATACTACTCATTTAGTCTTCATAACAAGATTATCTCCACTTTACATATAATAACACCAAGGCACAGAAAGGTTATATAAATTGCTTGTGGGTGCACAGCTCTGAAGTGGGAAAGTTGGGCTTCAAATAGAGGTAGTCTGATTTCTAAAGTCATTTTTTCAGATGCTTTTTCTGCATCTATAGAAATTATTATGTGGACTTTCTCCTTTATTCTCTTACTATGGTGTATTACATGGTAGATTTTCAAATTTTAAATCAATCTTGCATTCCTGAGATAAATCTTATTCTGTCATAGTATATTATTTTTATCTGTTTCTGGATTTGATTTGCTAGTATTTTGCTAAGTATTTTTATATTTATCTTTATGAGGAATATCAGTATAATTTTCTTTTCTGTAATGTCATGGTCTGGATTTGTTTAATTAGAGTTAAGAGTTATGTTTTTAGAGATGTTATTAGAGATAGGCTTCAGAAATTAAGTTGTACAATAGTACCTACTCCTTTTTTTTTCAAAAATTTGTTTAATATAAGCATTATTTCCTCCTTGACTATTTGATAGAATTCACCAGGAAAATCATCTGGGACTGAAGTTTTCTCTATAGAGATGTTTTTGATAATGAATTCAATTTCTCTAATAAGTAAAAGACTAATCAGATTTCTTGTTTTGTCTTGTGTCAATTTTGAATCTTGTATTTTTTAAAGAATTTGTCCATTTCATCTAAGTTTCTAAATTTGTTGACATAAAGCTGCTCATAATATTCTTACGTTATCCTTTTAATGTAAAAGATAAGTAGTTAAAATCTCATTTTCATTTCTGATATCAGTGATTTACATACTGTTTCTTTTATATCTCAATCAGTCTAGCTAGAGGTTTGTCAATATTGTTACTATTTGTAAACAACTAATACTACTGGCACTGTTAATTTTCTCCATGTGTGTCTGACTTCTTTATTGAAATATAATAGACAATTAGTTGCTTGTATTTACATTGTACAATTCAATGAATTTTTTTCAATTATAGTTGCCAAACAGTAACATACCAGTTTCGATTGTATAGCATAGTGATCAGAGATCCACATAACTTGCAAAGCAATCACCCCAGTATATCTAGTACCCTTCTTCCCTCTTACATATTTATTACATTATTAACCATCTTCCCCATGTTACACTCTACATCTCCAAGTCAATTCTGCAACTATCCACTTGTACCCCTTAATCCCTTTGCCTGTTTTTGTCCCCCCAGACCTCCTTCCACCTAGTAGCCTCAAAATATTCCCTGTATCTATGAGTTTATTTCTGCTTTTGTTGTTGTTGATTTTGTTCTTTAGATTCGACATGTACATGAAATCATGTAGTATTTGTCTTTTTCTTTCTGACTTACTTCATTCAGTGCAATACCCTCTAGGTCCATCAAAGCAATATCTTTTTCTATCCCCATCCTGTTAGTCTATGTGTGTCTTTTAATCTGAAGTGAGTCTCTTGTAGGCAGTATATGTAGAGGTCTTGTTTTCTTTCCATTCAGATGTCCAGTGGCACAGTCCTGAGAGGGGTTCAGCTGTAGGCCAAATTTAGTCCAAGCCTCTGCCCCTCTGGGGTCACCTGTTAAGATTCAGCAAGCAATACACAGATGCTATGCTTATAGTTGCCTCAGGAAGCCACACCAGAATCTGAGGTCAGCTGCCACCAGTGTGAGTTTGGCATTGCTCAGCAAGTGGCACAGGACTCATAGAGGACACAACTAGATATGGCTTGGGCAGGGCCGCAAGTTGAGGAAGGTGAAGTCAGGGAATCATCTGGGTGAAGCAATCTCTGTTACCCAGTTCAATGAAACCTCAGCTATGGCGGTGCTGCCTCTGGCACACTGGGAGTGGGGAGGGCTCAGCAGAGGAACTGTGGATGCTGCCTGCACCTCTGCATGGGAGAAAGCCTTGCCTCAGGCCCTGGCTCCACAATTCAGTGTCCCTTATAAGTCCCTGATGCACCCCAAGCAGCCAAATAGGCGCCAATGCTCAGAGCGAGCAGGTCCGTTACCATGAAAGCTCGCTCATGGACACAGCCCCTTTAAGAGGGTCTCAGTTGCAGCTGCCATAGCCTCTGTCCCACTCAGCAGCAGGGACCAACAGCTTTGTGTCTTCACCCTCTCCTATGTCCAACCATTGCACGGTGATTTCTTATTTCTCTCCCTAGTTGTAAGGTTTCTGTTTCTCTAGACCCCCAGAAGGCTCTGCTTACATGTTTGCTCCATGTTTCTGTCATAATTTTGATGTGGTCGCAAGAGAGGAAGAATGAACCTTCTATCACCTATGCCACTTTGCCCAGTCTCTCCATTGTGACTTTTATATTCTCCAAAATATTCAATACTTCAGAAGAAACTGCCTGCATTTGGTGTTTTTCAGGAATGGCTCAAAGCGAACAACACTTCTAAGCTATTAATGTCACAGGATATGTTTCTTTCTAAGTATTAAAAGGAAATATGTTGTGACCACAGGGGACTTATTTTACATATAGACATCATCCATTGTAAGGAAAAATAGTTTTTTACATACAGATATAGTTCTTTAAAGATCTAGTCACAAGGAGGAGGAAAAATCTTATATATTGCTAGTTGGCCTCCCCAATGTCACTAATAAGAAACATTACTTGTCTTTGAATAAATAAATTTCCATTGCTAAACATCCTAGAGCACCATTACAGAGTCTCACCTGTGCCCAAATGGGAAAAAAACTCCATCACAAATCAACCTCAACACTGTTCAGCAGATTGCCTCCTCAGCTCCCTGAGGTCTATCAGAGTCCCCAACAGCAATATTGTGTACAACACTACAATCACACTGTAAGTCAGAAGATCCCAAGTTTACTCTCTAAATATGGTGAAAATCCTTTCAGGTTCATCATTCCCTGATGTGGTGACACAGAGAAGGACTTTTTTTCCTAGGTAAGAAAAGAAATATGTTTTAATAAAGAGTATGATATTATCATAAAAACAATCATTCTGCTATAAAGAATTGCTCAATCTCTTTAAGCTTTTATCTACACCTCTTTAAAATGCCATAACACCTAGCTCATAAATGTGTTGTAAAAATTAAATAAAATAATAAGCCTGAGAACAATTTGTAAACCACATTATAAATGTTAGTTTATCTGAACCTTTTAGTTGCAGTAAAGGGAGAGCAATCACTGAGGATATACACTAAACTGCATCTCAAATGTTTATGAAGTAGAAATTTTAGAAAACAAAGCTATTAAAAAATAAATGTATTATTTTAATAGAGATTGATTTTTGAGTCACAAAATATGCCATGTGATATTGAATCAAGTCCTAGAAGGATAGCTTAATAAAAAGAATTGAATACTTTTCTAAATAATCTCAATTCATAGCAAAACAATTTTGGAACAAAACGAGTTTTTTAAAAATGAGAGCTATTTACATCAAGTGTGTATAATCTGATTTATACAAGGCAATTTTTTAAAATTCTAAAAGTAATATATAAATGTATGAAAAATGAATCAAGTATTACAAATTGGCATCTTTTTTTAATGGATGTTAAAATGTAATAGATACATTTTAACATTAATATAAGCTTTAATATTATAAAACTAATATTTAACATTAGTTTTAGAAAAATTAGTATTTCAGAACACATAATAATCTATTTCTTGGAAATAAAAACACTTTTAAACTAGGCAATTTAGTAAATGAATGTTTTTGCATACACTTCATGTGATCTAAATTTAACCCAAGATGATAGTAACAGATCATGCTAGTCCTCAATTTTACTCAGTCTTGACCACTGTCTATAAAGTGATCATTGTCAAACTGGCTTCATGCAAGTCCAGCAGATAAGAAATGATGGATGTAAATTGCTTTCTATTTGATAGACTCATTAGTTTAAGATGTTTTAGAACTAGTATGAGGAGCAAATTTTTGCTTGCTTTTCTAGTTTAAATACAGTTTGAGCAATGGAGATACCAAGGGGAGGATGTTGCATTATTTGGTTAGTGCATAATGCTAAGACCACAAAAGGTTGTTGAACGGTTCAACTTTCACCTGGAATTTAGCTTATCTATCTAGTACTTAAAAATAATCCTGAAAGTTCTTTTTTATCTTTTTCATTGATAGATAAAGTCATTTGAGCTACTTCTCTTTTATGATTATATGTCACGGCCAGTGGATCTGCTACCTGAGTTGCATTTTACAAGATCATGACCACCAGAGTTATTTATTTACACAACGAGCTGCTTAAAAAAAGGCACAGCCTTTAATATTTGTATCTATGATACATCATATTAGTCTGATGATTATTACTGGGGATTCCATATGGTTACCTGCTCCTTGGGAAACTGATTCTCAGCAAAGATAATTATAACCTTACAGAAAAAAATGGCAGCATATATGATATATGTAAAATCAATAATTAGCATCTAAAAGAGCATCCTAAGTAAAATATTTGTCAAGAAAAATAATATAATTATAAAGAATCTGTAATTAGTCTCTAATATGAAAGGAGATTTCATTTTTTCTTGTATTTCAAATACAGAAATATTACAAGGAACTTTCAGATAATGCTTTATCCAATTCCAGATTTATCGAGGCTGCCATATCGCCTCTTACCAGTCGAGATATATTCCCTTAGAACAGATGGATTCATATCTCAATTTGTTGGACAGAGTTGACTTCAGGCTGTTTTGTTAAATCATTATCCATTTCTTAACTATCTGGGGGGGTAGTTTTATTTTATTCTGGAACATCTTGTCCATTGTGGAGTAACATGAACAGCTGTTCTAAATAAATAATTCTTTGACTGAGTAGTCCGAGTACGTCATTCAACTAAAAAAATCAAAATATCATGAATTTGGAATTTAAATTATCTTTCGAATGAGAAAAATCTCCCAATATATCATCATTTCTTCAATAGACTTTTTTCTGCCTAATTCATGGCTTATTCAAAAACTCCTGTAAGAAGACAGGAGAAGACAGAGACAATTAATAATAATCAAGTAAAACCATAAAAGTAAATGAGTATAGTATTATTTATTAACATATAAATAAATTTATATAAAATATAAATTTCAGGTCAAATTTTACAATAGTCAGTTAATTTGGAACGCTAGAAACATCTTAATTATTAGCATTGTGAAAATTCCATAAACTAGTATGACAAAATTTCCATTCTTCAACAAATTGTTCTGATACTATGGATAATAAAGTATTGCCTAGAGGAACCCTAAAGCAGAACAACAGCTGGAAGTGCTATCAACATACTGAAACAATTTGTTATCATCCTATAGAATTTGTAGCAGTTTAGCATAATGCTAGTTTATAATTTTATTATCATAAACTTTATTGAATAACTTGTTAGAATTTACTTATTTATGGTAACAGGGATTGTTTTATGTAAAAAATTTTGGAAGTTTAATTTTTCTAAGCATTAAATATAAAAGCCTGGCTACAACACTCACTTTACTTTCATGCTTTACTTTTTAAAGATTAGAACAATAAATAAAATTGGTTCTATATTGTCTTAAGCAAATATTCCTAGTAGTTTGTAAGGATTCAAGGAATCAGATACCCTCATGGTGCAAGGAGAATTAACATCATCTTCCATGTATTCCACCCAATATAATATCCCTTTTTACGGTATTTGATTTCCAGTAGTATGCAAATAGACACAGTTAGTATCCTAGGCAGTAGCTCATTTCACAATTGAATAGGTTTTATTAGTTTGTTGAATAACAAACTACTCTAACATTTAGAAGCTTACTGCAGCAAGCATTTAACTCAAGTCTTTGGGGGCACCTGAGAGCTAGAAGGCCTTGCTTATGCATCTTTCAACTGCTGCGACTATGGATTACTTTGCTAATTTGGAATGAACACTTTCAGGAGTCTAGGGCCTTTGTTCGGATGAATTAGTTAACTCAACTCTGCTCCACATAGCTTCTCATCATCCGGTAGGCTAACTTGGGTTTGTCCACATGGCAGTCTCAGGGGATGAATGAAAGAGAAAGTGTTGAAGTCCCCTTGAGGACTAGACTGATAACTGACACATTGTCACTTCCAACATATTCTATTAGGCAAAGCAAGTCATAAGGCCAGTTCAGATTCAAAGGATGGAGACAAAGACTGAAACTGTTGATAAAAAAAGAAAAGAGAGAGAGAGAAAATGTCTGAGTTGAAAAGTGAGACTGTAAAGGTTATGGATAAAAGGAAGGAAATAATTGAAACATTTTGCAACCAATCTACTACAAGATGTTTAGTTTATAAATTTCTTTCTAAGCAGAGCCTTTGAGTAGAGCCTTTCTCATAGCTACATCTGGAAGGACACAGACACGTGGTATATACACTTTTCCCCATAAATTTTAGTATTAGATTCATGGCTTCATAGGATGGATCCCTCTGCCATTCCTCTCATGAGCTATTCATCCTGGTTACCTTACTCTTGAGGATTTCTCATGCTTTACGACTGCTATTTGAATTTAACTCTAGAACTAAAACCACAACTGCTGATATAATTTAACAATGAAGGGTCCATAAAGGCACTTACCTTTAATGATATGACTAGTCTCTTTTAATAAAAGGATTTCGTTTAGTCTAAATATTATTTAAACATTTTTTTAAAACATTACATTTGACATGAAAAGCTTCATTTTTGAGTTCCCTCTTTGTGGTAAAGAATTAGAAGAAACTCCAGCACCAAAATTCTCATTCTTTTACTTTAAGATTCAGCTCTCATTTGATTTGAATACATCTTCAAGTAAGTTTTTAAAGAGCTAGTGTAATTTATGTGTTCTTGCTTGTTTGAGAATGCCTGTTGCATTCACATGAAAGACATATTAGCTGGATTAAATAATTAGAATAAAATTATGTGGATGTTTTATTATATTCCGGTAGTTAGCTTTAAAATGAGAATGTCTGAGATGAATCTGACTTTTTCACAAAGTAATGTTGTTGTCGTCATTGTCGTTGTCGTTGTTGTTGTTGTTGTTGTTGTTTGCTCTGAAACCAATAGATTTTATTTGCTACCCTTATAATACAAATAATTGTCAGACATATCTAATTTGTGGCCCTCTTTTCATTGATTTTTGCCTAGAGCAAGGTGAACTTTTCAGTCTGGATGGTCAGATTCTTTTTAGTTTATGACTATTTTCTTTACTATTCCTCTATTCCATTTTATTGTTCTTCTCAAGTAAAGTTATTTTTAAAAATAAATTAAGAAGTTTTTTTCTTCATATTGATCATATTCTATGTCATGTTTCTTCTCTGTGACTTTGTCTATTACATCTAAGAATGTCTCTCCAGTTTGATCTCTGAAACTTTTCTGCTTCATCGTGCCAATTCTCTTCTTAGGGTCGTCATTGTAGATTTTCACTTAGTGGCTACATTTTTTTAAAATTGTTCCTTGGCTTGTCCTTTTCTCAATTTAATCTCATGGCATTTTTATGTCTGCATTTTCTCTCCTCATGACTTTCTCCTCCTATTTCATAGGTGGAATGCCTTATTTTATACAGTGGATAATAACAACATATTCTCTGAAATTTCCTTCAAGTTTCTTCATCAAAAACATTTTGTCTTTTGTATTCTTAAATATGATTTTCCATTTGTTTTTTCTGATTCAGCAGTATTATATTTTAGCTATAAGTTTTGTGTGCACACATATCTACACACACACACAAACACATCCTCCTATTCCTCCTCTTCTTGCTCTCTTTTTCTTAACTCTTTTTTGAGGAAGTTAGATCTATTTATATTTCTTTTTTTAACCACAAGCAGAGTGTATAATTAGCCTTCATCCTATTTAGCTGTCCATTTTGGTGCTGACCAACTTTTAATCCAATATTTGCTTTTTGGTATTCATTTGGCTTCTTCTGCTGAGCTTATAATTAACTTATCCTATCTCATTGCTTAGTTCTCTGATGTTTTGAAGTAAGTGCATGAAAACATGCAATGTCCAGAATGCTTTACTCCTAGGGTTCTATATGTTCCAATACAGTGACTCGCTTGGGAGAATTAACCTCTCATAGAGAAGTGAGATACTAACAGCCCTTCTCTACTTAAGGCTCTGCAGTATTCTGGATGTTACAGAACCTGAAGGGCTACAAAAAGGAGACATTGGAAGGAGAAATTTGAGGTGAGAGAAAGGAGTTCTCGGGCCCAATAAAGATGCAGAGATAGCATAGTAAAAGTATGGTTGTACAGATTTGTATTTGGTACAATGAAGTAGATAGTCATCTCAAGTATCTTCGGTGAAATGAGCTCTATTTTGAAACTAAGTCTGAGTTCTTGCAGGCATTTTCTTCATTTGGTCATTTTGTAGTTTTGTCTATCCATTGCCTTAAGTCTTGACTGGATTTATGAAGCATTTGTGCTACTCCAGTTTCAGCTAGACATGGTTTTCAGTTTCTACCAGAGTAGTCTTTATATGGTAAATGCATAAGCATATAGGGATCACATGAAAACCAAGCCTACCTGAAATTTCAGAAACCATAACTTAGCATCATATTAAAGCAAAGAAGTAAAAATACTGTGTGAATTATAGTTCTTACTATGAGACAATTCACTCACTCATTCATTTATTAACAGTTTATTGAGAAACTATTTTCTGCCAGGCACCACTTTTTGTACTGGGGATATAATAGTGATAAAAAAAAAAAATACAATTCATTACTTGATTGAGTTTATAGTATAGTCATAAATTAAGTACTCGCACTAATGGATATTAAATTAGACAATAAAATAAGTACTGTGAGTGAATATTTCATAAAGCATTGAAAGGAGATGTGGTGGCAGGTGGGGGTCAGAAAATATATTCCTAAGGAAGCCTTTCTTTGATCTAAAATGTGAAGAAAGAGTAGAGATTAGTGTAGAGGAGAAATACAGAGGGAACTGAATGTGTAAAGGCCCTGTCAGTGCAAAGCACTGTTCTAAGTAGTTAAACAGAATTTTTTTCAACCTCACATGTTTTCAGTGGGGTAAAGTCCTATTTTACTTCTCCATTACAAGAAGTTAGTAAGAAGCTGGGAGTAACTGTGTTATGGATTGCTAAATAAACGCAAAAGTTTGAATCAGATTTTTAATTTTAACTAATTTTACATAATACAACATCTTAAACATAGATAAATGGCAACGTCAGATAAACACTGCCTATGCATCTATAATGGTGAAACTTATTTTGCTTTTCAGAGCAAGCTAATATAGGTTTGATAGTTTCACATCATAGGGCAATTTTGATTCTCCTGCTAATTTTCTTTTGATAGTAGGAAACAAAATGACGTTAGGAAAAAATTATTTGCAAAAATAACTTAGTTTTAAAAAAGGCTTTTCCTTAGGCTTTCAGCCTAAACTAATATAGACAAACCTAAATAAAAAGAGGTTTAATTCAACCAATTCCAAATAAATTTATATTCTAATTCTACAGAGCCAATTAACCTGATAGCATATAAACAGATCCACAAAGAAATTGGGTCACAATTTTCACATTTAGTTTCACAGGTAATATAGAACTTCAGTGATTAAATTTTACATGCTGCACTTGGATTAGCCTTTGCAAATACTGATGTATTCAGGGAAGCCAGAATTGATAATGCCCGTACAAACTTAAATAAACTTTCATTGAATTTTCTGTTTTGAGGTGGGAGTTGGTGAATTTAAAGTGTGGCCTCCACACAAGCAATGATATTTAATGCTGCAGAACTCAAAACATAATTACTCTCAGCTACAGTGTAGCAATAAATGTTCATCTACACAAATACTATTAAAAAGAGAACAAAGTTGCACAAAATATCTCACATACTTAGCATAAGCACTTGCTCTTGGCCACAGCCTCCTTTATATTATAGGGTAGGTAGTAGGCACCCCTGTATATGTGTGTGTGTGTGTGTGTGTGTGTGTGTGTGTGTGTGTGTGTGATATTAGAGAGTGAAGAATCAACTACTGTGACGGTAGCTGTGACACAAATTTTTTTGATGTGATTATTTCTGATACTAAATTTTAACCCTCAATAATGTTGAGACTAGTTGGCCAAGTCTAATCAGAGCTGTGGAACAGAAGAAGAAAATCAAGTTCTGAAGTCCAAAAATTTTGTTTAAGTTTAACTTTATGATGCATTCCTAGTAATGTGAGTTATAAAAAACTACCTTCCTCTCCGAATTTCATTATCTCCTCTGTCAATTGGGGATAAAACTAATGTCTGCTCAATCATTTTCACAGAAATTTTATGAGCATCACATGAGATAATGAATGTGAAAGTGCTTTGTTGACAGTCGCGTGTATTACAATTGTTTAATCATTAAATATGTACGGTCGCCTCTACTGTGCCTTTAACTCCTTAGTTATAAGGCTTAATGCTCTGGAATGTTCATGAATATTGTAAGAAAAGTAAGAAACATGGTATATCACATTTAAGAATGTTTTCCAGGTATTCGTCTATAAATTAGATAATCTTTCTATTTTCTAGACTTACTTGGACTTATTTGGCATAGATTTTATGTGGTTAAATCTTAACTTCAAAACAAGTCTGCAAACCTGAGAATAGGGACCTTATCTTTTTTTCACCTTCCATTCAAGATTACATATAGAAAGTGCTTACTCATCCTGGTGATGGACTAATTTAAATATGTATTATCTATCTGGTATTTACAATGAAAGTTTTCTGAAGTTAACAGACAATATATCAGGGATGTATTTCTCTACACTTGGAAAACTGTATATTTGTAAGAAACATTAATTTCTTTATTCAATATATGATCCATTGACCACAGACACTTTGATTGGCAATAGGAGTTCACTCTGGTCCAAGCCATCATCATCTCTTGGCTTTGTTACTAAAATCACCTCTTAGTTAGTCTTCTTGCATCTACTTTACCCACTTCGGTCCATCATCAACATGGCAGCCAGAGTAACATATAAAGCACAAAAATCAAATCATAGCACTCCTCTTTTCAAAACTCTGTAATGGCCCCTTTTTTATCCCCTATGGACTTTTCTCCAAACATGCTGGCCTGCTTATTGTTCCTGGAAGATGGCAATTATAATCCAGCTGTACAGTTTTGTGTTAGTTGTTCTCTCTGACTGTAAATAATACTGTTCTCTCAGTTAACTATTTTGCTGACTCTTTTCCCACCTTGAACCTTTATTTAATTGGGCCTATACTCACCATGTTAATATTGGAATGAACATACACTTCCCCCTACAGTTCTCATTAACTATCCTACCTTATGCCACAGTATTTATTACCTTCAAACATACTATATACCTTATTTTTTATTATGGCTATTTTTATTTTCCATTTCCCTCTAAGAGGATGTGAGCTTTAGAATGGCAGGGATGTTTACTTTGCTCACTAGTATATCCCAAATGCCAAGAACTGGACCTAGCATAGAACAGCCATTTATTCATTAGGCTCCCTGACCTCAAGTAATGTACAACCTCTTAAAAAAGGCATGCAGTGAGGGTTAATTAGGAGTCAACACTCTCCAACTCTGCCTATGTCTACTTTGTGTTTCTCCGGAATAATATTTTAACTGGAAATAAAATTCTGTTATGACAAGTATTAATTGTCTATACTCTGATATGATATTTTATTTCCTTCATCATCCAATTTAGCTGTTGAGAAGTCTGCTTTAAGACTAATTGTTGTTCCACTGTAGATCATCTTTTCTCCTATAGTTATTTTTCAGACCTCTTTATATTTGATGTTCCACAGTTTCCCTAAGATATGTCTATGTGTAGTTTTATTTCTATGTGTCTTCTTTCAAGTTGGCTTTAGTTCCTGAATCTGAGAGTCCACACATTTCTTTCCTTTAAAAAAATATTTTTAAAACAGTAATTTTTATTAATTTTCAAAAATTTAAGCAATATTGTATTAGTTATATTAATTTCACGTTACGATATAGTGATTTGACATATTTATACCTTACAATGTGATCACCCCACTAATTCTAGTAATCATCTGTCTCTGTGCAAACATCACAATATTATTAAAGATGTTAAAAGAAAGATAAAGAATTTTCCCAGGCAAGCAAAACTAAAGAAGTTCACAACCACTAAGCTGGCCTTACAAGATATGTTCAAGTGCCTTTTTTTATGCAGAAAAGAAAAGGCCATACCAGAAATAAAAAAAAATACAAGAAAGAAAAAAAATCTCACTGGTAAAGGCAAATATACAATAATCACAGTGAATCAACCATATTAAATATGGTTGTTATGAAATACAAAAGTTAAAGGACATTAGTAGCAAAATTAAGTATAAGTACAATAAATAATCAGTTGATACATAAGACAAAAAGATATAAAACATGACATCGAAACATAAAGAGGAAGAGGAGAAAAATGTAGTGTTTTTAGAATGCAATTGAAGTTCAATGCCTATTCATTCAAAATAGACTGTTATAGATATAGGTAGATATATATGAACCTCATGGTAACCATAAATCAAAAACATAAAAATACTCAAAAAATGAAGAAAAAGGAATCCAATCAAAACACTGAAGAAAACCAACAGATCAAAAGGAAAGAGATGAAGAGAAGAAAGGAACAGAAAAGAACAAAAACAACCAAAAAGAACAATTAACAAAACGGCAAAAATCACATACCCATTGATAATTATTTTAAATGTAAATAAACTAAATACTCTAATCAAAAGACAGTGTGACAGAATAGATTTAAAAATAAAATAACCCACTTATATGCTGCTTACAAAAGACTTCTTTTGTATTAAAAGACACACAGAGACTGAAAGTGAAGGAATGGAAAAAAATATTCCATGCAAACAGAAATGAAAAGAAAGCTGGAGTAGCAGTATTCATATCAGACAAAACAGACTTGAAAACAAAGAATGTAAAAAGAGACAAAGGAGGACTTTATATAATTTTAAATGGGTCAATTCAAGAAGAAGATATAACAATTGTAAATACCTATGCACCCAACATAGAAGAATCCAAGCATATAAAGCAAATGTTAGTGAACATAAAGGCAGAAATTAACAGTAATATTATAATAGTTGAGGACTTTAATACTCGGCTTACTTCAATGGATAAATCATTCAGACAAGAAATTAATAAGAAAACACTGACCTTAAATGACACACTAAAGAGACATTGATAGAGCATTTATTTCATCCAAAACCTGCAGATTACATATTTTTCTCAAGCACACATGGGACATTTTCCAGGATAGATTACAGACTAGGCCACAAAACAAGCCTCAATAAATTCAAGAATATTGAAATTATATTAGTCTAATTATATCATATGTATGATCACAATGGCATGAAACTGGAAATTAACAAATACGTGGAGTTTAAACCATATGCTTCTAAACAACCAATGGATCAAACACAACCATGTCTTTCTTAAATTTGATGTTATTAACTCTACAAATATTGTTTTCCATACTACCTATTTTCTGCTTAGAATTCCTGTTAGATATATATATATATATATAGATATATAGATAGATATAGATATAGATGATATAGATATAGATAGATATAGATATAGATATAGATATAGATATAGATATAGATATAGATATAGATATAGATATAGATATAGATATAGATATAGATATAGATATAGATAGATATGATGGACTTTCACATTCTATCCTCCATGTTTTTCACATCCTTCTTTCACTTTTCCTCTCTTTAAGACTCTGAACCTCTATGCATTTGCCCATTTTGTTCCCTTTTTCCTGAATGACTTTACTTCTTTTGTTTACCTAATGAACTCATACTTAAAGAGGTAGCTAAAGTGCCTCTGTTGGATTCTCTGGATCACTAAAGCATCCATTTAATGTCTTTAATACAAATTACTCATGTGTGTGCCTGTACATTTTAAAATTAGGTATTGTTTATAAGAAACTTCTCAGATTTATACTCCCATCTATGAATTTCTACTTCAGTTGTATTTATTTTGCTGTTTAACTCATTGATTGTGGTTCTATTTTACTTTGATGACTATTTTTTATTTCTAGAAGAATATCTGGTGATGCTGACATCTCTAAATAACTTGAAACACATCTATTTCATAGCTCTAAGGAGGTCTAATCCTGCTTTGCTGTAACTGCCCTGCTCTAATTCTTAATTACTAATTTTTGTATTTCTTAATATTGGATTGTGGGCTTATCTTCAGTGGGGTTCTATCTGTTCTGCCTGCTTGAGAGCATGTCCTCTAATGTTTGCTTCTGTCAAATTTTGGGTGTTTTACTGGCCTGGGATCAATTTTCGTATTAATTTCTCAGCTTGGGGGTTGCTGGACAATGTATATAATATAGACTCACCCAAAACCTTCAAGAAGTTACGTCTAGGGTTTTGAATAATTAAGGATGACTTTTTATTATTATTATTATTATTATTATTATTATTATTATTATTATTTACCTGGGATTTAAGCAAAAAGAAATGTGTTCTTTTTACCTTTCTGTGCCAGCAAACGTAATTTTATTTAGTCCAACTTTTTACCAAGTTCTAAGCCCCTCAGAGAGCCCAAATGACTAAAGAAGATCTCATTCTCACTTACCTCACAAGGCCAATGCTTCATTTCCTCCCTCTAGGCATTAAAATCTAGGCCTCAGTGTTATAGAGATTAAGAACCACAACTCAACTCATCCTCTCCCCAGTGCAGATACAAAATCAATTTAACATTCCTGCTTTCTTTTGTAGTTCTAATCCCACATCAGACCACAGAGACACTACTTCCCTTCCTATGGGTTCCTCTATTAATTTAAAATGTTGCATTTTTCAATATATTATTTATTCTGTAGTTATAAAGCTTTTTTGCCCCAAGTTCACAAGCTTCTACATTGTCTGAAATTGAAGTTCTGAATGTTGGTTTCAGCAAGTACCGTATACATAAAAACTTTTACCATAACAAAACAAAACAAACAAAACAAAACAAAAAAAAATAGTCTTTTAGAAGTTCCATTTAATGAAAGGGTGAAACAGGCAAATAAACAATTGTAATTAAATGTGGCAAATGCTATGAGGATGTTTTGAGAGTATAGAAGAGTGTTGTTAAATACAGGGAAAGCAAATGACTTTCAGAGAAGTCTTCATGAGCAAGTTAAATCTTCAGCCAAGAAAAGAAAGAGGAACGAACACTTCAGACCAGGATAGATAAAAATATTCAAAGGAATACAAGTAATTATTTGTATCTGGTGCACAGTATAAATCTGGAAGAGTAATTAAAGATAAAGCTGAAGAGAGTAGTCAAAACCGAGATCATGAAGAGATTTCTGCTATGCCAAAGAGTTTAAATTGCAATGTTTTAATCAAGGTAATGACACCAGCAGATATGCATTGTATAAAGTTCATTTTGACTTTGTGAGATTCAATCAATGTAAAAGGTGGATTGAGAAGGAAGGGATTAAGAGGCCATTGCAGTAAAATAGAGCATAAAATGATGGAGGCCTAAACTAAAGCATTGGGAAAGTGAATGAGGGAGAATGGGCACACTTAAGCAATAATTAGGGGAAATGTAAGCTACTGCAGAACTTACCATTAGATAAATAAAGAAAACTGTGGAATCACTCTCAAGTTTCCAGTTTGAGCACTCAAGTGTTTATATTAATCACTAAAACAGAAATTACAGTATTTGGTGCAAAGATAATATACCATCTTTAGAAAAGTTAAATGTGAACTGTATATGGGACATTAAGATAAAGATATCCTCTCCCTAAACATACACACATGCAAATATACATACTTTTTTCACTTAGACACATAAACTCAGAATTATGCCATTTAAACGCCAAGATGGGTATTTCTATTTTACCTGGTACTCAGGGAAAATTAGGCCTTCACCCAGGGTTACTTCCCTGGTTCTCAATTTGACAGATATTTGAAACATGTCAAAGCAAAAGTTAAGAGACAGAAGCACCTTCCATATCGCCATGACTAGAGATTTTGATTTCACTACGTCCACCTCTGGTCTAGGAATCTTCACTTTAACAGGTGTCTCAGCTGATCATGATGCAGTTACTCCACTGACCACCCATTGAAAATCACGACCCAGGACTCTTGTTTAAATGAGACCTATAACTTCAAATCCTTGGTATCCTCCTTGAATACTAATCAATGTCGTAATAGCAATAGAAAATCTATATTTTCTCTTTTGCTAAAGTCACTGTCATATGATCTCTTGACAAGATCTGCACATGGAAACTGTATAACTGGATTTGACTAAACAGCAAGTAAGTAGCTGAAGCCAATGTGATCATCAGACATCAGGCTTTATACAACCTATAAAACTGATCCAAATAAATAAACTAGTTTAAATCACTGGTACCATATATCAGCCTGTCACATCACCAATAAAGCATCAACGAGTGGTCATTTTCTTGGTTGTAGTCTGGTTCTGGTATAGTGGAAGTTGTCAAATGTGCAGTGGTGAGAAAAAAGAGAATTTCTCAGGTAGAAATGATAGATATAAAAAGCTATGTTTGTTTTTTCAACAAATGGTGTCAGAACAACCAAACATATAAAAAATTAATCTGGAGACAGACCTTATACTCAAAATGGATCATAAGCTTAAATATAAAATGCAAAACTACAAAACTGCTGGAATATAACAGGACACAATCTAGGTGACCTTGAGTTTGTTAATTTCTTAGGTAAAACAGCAAAAGGATGATCAATAAAAGAAAAAAATAAGTTGGACTTTACTAAAATTAAAAACTTCTATTCTGTGAAAGACACTGTTAAGAGGATAAAAAGAGAAGCCATGGAGAAAATATTTGCAAAACATCTATCTGATAAAAGATTGGTACCCAAAATATACAAAGAACTATTAAAACTCAACAATAAGAAAACATACAACCTAATTAAAAAACAGGCAAAAGACCTGAAGAGACATCTCTCTAAAGAAAATATAAAGATGGTAAATAAGCAAAAAGATGCTCAACATTATATGTCATTAGGGAAATGTAAAGTAAAACAATGAGATACCGCCACATACCTATTAGAATGGCTAAAATCTATGACAATGAAAACACCAAATATTGCTAAGAATATGGAGCAATATAAACTTAAATTTATTGCTGGTGGAAATGCAAAATAATATAATGATTTTGGAAGACAGTGTGGCAGTTTGTTATAAAGCTAAATATAGTCTTATTATATAATCCAGTAATTGTGCTCCCTAACATTTACCCAAATTACTTGAAAATTTATATCTATACAAAAACCTGCACATGGATGTTTACAGCAGCTTTATTCATAATTGCTAAAACTTGGAAGCAAGCACAAATCAACCAAAACTACCCATTGTTTTTATCTCACAACCCCACTAGCTGACTATGAAAGTCCATTTGTCCCCACCAATCAGAAAATGAATAATGTAAGTTTATGGTCTTGTTTCCCAAGCAACCACCCCTTGATCATCATCAGTCTCTTGCAACCCCCGCTTTTAAAACTCTGGACTTATTCTTCCCACCTCAGAATGTTTCTTTGCTTCATGCCAAAGCCTATGTTCTCTGATATGCAAATCATATCCAAATACAACTCTAATACTTCAGAAGAGTCCTGTGGAATTTGTTTACAGGTCCAAGTATACACTTAGGTAAAAAGCCAATAGACTTCCTAACCCCAGATGTGGCCAACTTAGCCACTTAGAAGCACTGAGCCTAGCGGGTCACCCTCTCTTGCAAGGGAGGAGCCTGCCCCAGGAGAGACAGTGTAGATCAATACATCCTGTGGGTAGCCCATTCCTAAAAGCAAGAGAACCTGAACAGATGTGCTGTTTAATATTCCTTAATTTACCACTCTTATGATGATTCCAATGCCTCTGGAGCATCTCAACAGGTATACTGTGAGGTTGGTAATATTATGTCCATATGTAAATTATAAAAATGTATATTTTTATACTTTTAAAAATTTTGAGTCCAAGAAGATCTTAAGTGTTCTTTAAAAATGTTAAAGATCACTTGCATGAATAGGAAAATTACTTTAATGTTTGTGCCAATCATAATACATTAAGAGAGAGCCAACCTGAAACATTGTATTGAAGAAGAATACTAGGCTGAATCTGGGCTCAGCAATAAAGCTGTGATTAATTGGTAAAATCTCCCAAAGGCATGAGAGGAAGAGTGATGATATATGTGTCCACATGGCAATTCCTTACCTACTGTATCAGAATGGGACTGCTGACTGGGGATTGCAAGATTAGCATTTGAATTCATTTTCCACCAAGCAAGAGAAGACTAACCTAGGTACTAAAGTCTATATTTTAGATTTGTTATACCAAAAAGTATTTATCGGGGCGGGGCGCGGGCAAAGGGGACAGGAAGAAGTAGGCTACAATTTTATTCAAATGAGAACACCTTAGGGCTGTTACTTGATATAGCATTTCAGTTTAGCATTGAAAAAAATGTGGCTAAAGGCACAAAGTCAAAGAGGCCCAGATATATTTGAAGAGGCACAACTATGTCTTTCCAGTGTAGGGAGGGTGAAGTGGGGAGTGGCAGCAGGTGACAACTAGAGCAAGACTAGAACAATAACGGAAGCATGTGCTGGAAGACTTCAAATACTCAGGCTGAGAATTTTGTATTAATTCAGTATGCAATTGAGAGCCACAGAGGATTTTGAGCTAAATAGATCCGTGATCTGTGCTTCACTTAGTAGAGAAAATTCAACTTTCAGCAGTGCGAAGGATGAGTTGGAATGGGAAGAAAAAGGAACGAGTGACAGAAGAGAAATATTTAATCAGAGAATATCAGTGAACTCGAAGGTCACCAAATGCCCTCCACAACATTCAGTCCAATTTGTGATGAGGCCATTAGTACATTTTGAAAAAGAGGCTCTGACTTTTGGACTCTCCCTCCCCATTAGTTTCATCCCATTCATCCTAATTCCATATTTCAAATTTGTACAGAATAACCTAACCTTTGGTCCTCACAACAGGACTTCAATTTTTCTTTAAAAAATGATTATATTTTTTGTTTGTTTTCAAACTAACGCCATCAGTGGGTTTGGATGTTCCTTATAAATCTTTAGTTTCTTCATCCATAAAAAGAATTGAAACTAGACTGTCTATGTTTCTCGAAGATTGGTGCTTGGAAATTAAACTCTGTTCTGTTTTGCCTAGGCCAGAGAATAGCAAAGTCCAGTTTCTACATTCTAAATTCGATAGTTCTATTACTACAGTTCAACAACGGCCTAACATTTTTTGAGCATTGACTATATGAAGAGCCTTGTGCCAAGCATTCTACATGCAAAATCTTATTCAGTGCTCATGACACTCTTAAGAAGTAAGCACCATTATGGTCATGTTACAGAAGATAAAACTCAGGTTGAGACATCAAGGTCACACATTTTGAAAGGAATAGAGATAGGACTAGAATCACTTTTACCTCAACCAAAAGCCCATGCTACTAAGAATGATGTTCCATGCTTTTTCTCTTTAGATTACATCAGCCTCTCTCTCTCTCTCTCTGTTTCTCTATCTCTCTGTCTCTGTCTCTCTCTCTCTCTCTCTCTCTGTCTCATCTGTCTGTCTCTCTCACTCTCTCTCTCTCTTTTTCCTAGAGAAAAGGCAGTAATATCCCACATCTAACTCATAGTATGCCTAAAATTAGTAGTTATGAAACTTGGCTGCACATAGGAATCACCTCGAAAGCTTTTAAAAACTTCTCATGCTTGGACTTTACTCCAGACCAATTAACATAAATTTTTGTGGGTGGATCCTGTGCACTGGAATATTTAAAATTTCACTCAGGTGATTGTAATGTGTAGTCAGTCCTGATTTACTGCCTTAAGTCCTTCTTACATATGCTACTATTTAGTCTAGTTTCTCTTATTCCATACTTAAGCAATTGATTTGAAGATACAAATACAGGACCTAACATGTGTCAAAATTAAACTTTATCTTACTAAATTTGATCCACTGTTTCAGTCTGTCAAGACCTTTTTGGAACCTGATTCTGTCACCTAACATAGTTTTTAAACCACCCAGTTTCATATCATTTAAAAATGACATAAGAATTCCTTTGATATTTTCTTCTAAATCTTAAAGAAAGTCAGTGAACAGGAAACAGCCTTCAAGCATGTTGGTTGATATTCTTAGACACAGGCATTCAAACACAAATTTACATAATTATGCTTGCCTCTGGTTCATTTTCTCACTTTATAGAAATGCCACTAATGACCTTTAAAAAACACTTGATGAAATACAATAGACTATTTGTAGCACATTTTTATGTTCTACCAATTAATAGCTTTTTGACAAAGAGAATTACTGTGTCCCCACCATGGCTTATTTATAGTTATGGCTTATTCTCATTCTTACTCCCTAAAATTTATCTGCATACTAATCACAATCTCAGAGTCTTCCTCTCTAGGAACCCAACCTATAGCACATGGGGTTCAGTCTGGGTCTGAAACTCACACAGTAGGATAATGGGAATATGTGAGACCACTGAGATGAGTGAAAATAGCAAGAAGGTGGCAGTGGGCAAACATTATGAAGTGACTATAATAAAGAGCTTAGCAGAAGAACTTTCATGCTGATAGGAGACCTAGAGAACAAGGACCACAAGCCTGGAGTATTAGAGTGGCCAAAAGAGGAAACAATTTCAAGAAGATAGGTACTACCAATATTAAATGATATGTGAAGGCTGAGGAGGATGACAATCAAGCAAAGGCATCACCACTTCCATGTCTATACTCAGGAGGTGTTTTAGGACATCCTTTTAGGATCAAAAACCTATGGAAAGGAAGAGAAGAAAATAGGACTGAGCAGAGAGCAAAGCTGCTGCAGTTGTGTTGTCGTCTCAAGGGAAACCTTAGCTGACCCTGCAAGGAGTTCTGAAAATGGAATGATGAAGTTGGGGCGAGAATAATGGGCCTTTATGCCAAATGTATGTGCCCCGGGAAGGAGCAATTATCTGACCACTGACAATTCTCCATGGACCATCCTTGGTGACCTTTAAAACACAAAATTTAGATCATGTCACTTCTCTCTCAAAGACTTCTAAACACACTACTCAGACTGGCTGACCCTGGCATCTCTCTGACTTTACCATTCCTTCCACCCTCCTGCTCATTTCCTCTGTTCTAGTCTTCAAGTTACTTCTTTAATGTGACAGATGAATTTCCACCTCAAGGCCTTTCCACATGCTGTTCCTTCTACCTTCTTTAAACTTGCACACTAATTTCACTTTATTCACATCACTGCCTCAGAAAGTCTATTCTCCACCGGACAAAAATAAAACCATCTTGGCACTCTTTTCTGTGACATTGATTGAATTTTCCTCATATCAGTTATTATTTCCTGACTTTAAGTCATACTGTTATGTAACTTGAACACCTAAAAGTAATAGTTTTGTACTATTATTAACATAAAAAAGATGAATCTTCGTCATCAGCTAAGCTTAAATGCATCCCATACTATGATCAGGCAATCGTATTTGTAAAAAACTTACATTTAAAGTGATAAGCATTGGATAAGAAACCCAGGTCTTCAATAAGATTTACATCTTGAGTTCCAAGTTTTATATCGTAAGATAAACCAGGAAAAATAAATCATTTTGCTTCCCAGTGAAAAATAAATAAATAAATAATTTTTTTCAGCAAATTTAAACAGTATTCTCTCAGAATTGTTGATAGCATTGTAAAAAAAACTAAACTATTACTAGCACCTTATTATTTTAGTCTGGGAAAAAGGAAGTTGTTCTGACTTTACTGCATTATGCTTTATTATTGAAAGTAAAAATTCTATTTTTTTGTGTGAAAAATTGTCCTTTTTCTTTCAAAAAATGTGTTTATTTGCTACTTATCACATCCGCTGGAACATAAGCTCTATTATAGGAGAGATTTTGTCTTGTTCACTGCTAGTCATGTTCACCGAGTACTAGGAAGAGTGTGATACATAGAAGGTACTAAATAAGTATTTTTTAAATACATGTCGAATTTGTTCCCCAGGAACTTTAAGAAATTATTTTTAGGAGAATGGTAGAAATGAAAGTAAAAATACCAAAGGATATTTCATGAGCAAGCAATGAAAATGTTTAGCCAGATAACCCAGTCAAGAAGATGGATCAGTTAAGGGAAGGAAAGAGTTAGAGTCTTAGTATGACAGAAAGGTAAGGAAAGTTTCTCCAATATTAAGGAAGAGAAGAAATATTTGGATGTATCTACACTGACAAGAGCAGTTGCTAAATGAATGGGAGGGAGTGAAGAGTCAAATAAAGGAGCGATTATATATTGTTCAGGACTCAGTTACAGACACTTAAATTGAATCAGATTAGGCAAAAAAAAAAAAATGACTATTCAATGCAAATAATCAAACTGAAGGAAAAAGTATAGTGCTGACCTTCAAAAGCTAAAACTGGTAACATGTATATTGTCAATATATTTCCCCTTTCTCTCTAAACTCATTTCTGCTTCTGACAGTTTCATTATCTTCTACTGCAGATAGGCTTTCTTCACGTGCATGTAAGTAGTAGTGGCTTCTAAACTGATACTCTCACAACTTTTTACTAAATGGAATGAATCTGTTCCCCAGAACCTAATGGGAAAAAAATGAGGAACTCTGGCCCTCACTGAGTCAGATGCTCACCCACAGACCAATCACTATGATAAAGGAGGAGGGGATTTATAAGAGAATAATTCTGTCTGAGCAAAGGTCAAAGAAAAAAGACAAAAAGACAAAAGTAGCTCCCCTAAAGAAGAAAGGCAGAAAAAATAACTAAGATTTATTACAGAATACATTATGCTTAATATCATTAAGTTTCAAAAATGCCTTTTGATGATAGTTTAAGAAATAAATTCAAGAAGGACCAAATATGTGTGTGTGTATGTGTGTGTTCCTTCCATATAGACCTTTCAGGATTCATTATAAATGCTCTTATACATGTTTATAGCTCTCAGAGTGTCTTATACATTATATAGTGTCTTGTACAATAAATCATTTTTTCTTAATAATTGTCTCTTTTGAAAACACCAAATATTATTTTTCCTCTTAAAGCCTCTTAAAATTAACCATAGACTTCTAGTTATAAATAAGATAAATCAATTTTCCAAGTTAAAGAGATCACAATTTTTATATAAAATACAGTAAAAAGCAGTTTGTCTAAACTGGTATTTTCAAATGACCATATCAATCACAATTTTCAATATATGGGAAAGAATTGCAATGACCTTAGGAGATGACTATAACTAAACCCAATAAAGAACATAACCTGGCAGCACAGTGTTCTAAAATCTCTTCTAATGCGCTTTCAATTTCTAGTGTGAACTAGGTTTAACCACAATTATAGGAAACAAATATCGAAAAGAAAACTGATTTAGAGAGAAATATTGATTTACCTGAGGAAAAACTGTTTCAGAACTACACACACATACAAAACAGCGAGCTATATATTTTTCTTTCATTTCCTTCAACATCTGATCTGTAGTCATGAAAATTGCCAATTTTTTTTGTTACAGTCAACATTATCATAAATTTTAAATTTCAAAAAGAATTAAAAATTGTATTTCTCTTCAGTCTCACTCATCCTCCCTACTAAATCTTTATGCTTCTATTTCTTAAATGTTCCATTTGCATAAATTGTCTACAAACAATTAAAGTTAATTAAGAGAATTTATCGCTTAAAAGTAAAGCCATCGTATCAGCAGGTATCAGCTTGTTAAGCAAACAAAGAATAAGTTTCTGAGAAAATAGTCAGCTCATGTTACTAAGTAGAAACAGGTGGGGGGGTGGGGGAGATCTCTTTCTAACTCTTCCTGTTTGGAGGAGGTATTGTGTTTTCAGTAATTAGATGCCATTAGCTAATCATGCTTCTCTAGCAGCTTATTTTGCAACACACTATAGATTGAATAATTTATACTTTGGCAATCTTCTTGCATATGAATTATGATAAAATTCTCATAAAAACAGCAAGTCTTTTTTAACAGCCAAAAGAGCTCTCTGGCCAGAGACCTTTGGAAATTAAATCTTTTTTTAGTTTATGTGACAAAGCAATGTTCATTATCAGCAGTTACACTGATTTTAGGTAGGCATTTAAGTAGCTTTCTTATATAAATAAGCAATTAAAAAAGATTGAAAATACTGTGACTTTATCCGAGTATAAGATAGAATAGTAAAATAATACATGAAAGTTTTAAAATCCATGAGAGAGGCAAAAGAAACATTATGAAGAGGATAGGGAAAAAAAACTTACTAGAATACTAAGTACACTATAAAGATACAGTAAATGGTAATATTATTATGAGTATTGATGCGAGGAGATAAAAAAAATTTAATTTTTGAAAAAGTAATTTCCTGGCTGATGAAATGAATGATTCCAAAATTTTATTAATTTGAAATTTCATATCAAATCTGCTCTATATTGGAAAGGAAAAATAATTTTCCCTCTATCCTTCCGAGTTCTTAGCTGAGATCCCTGTAATAAAAGATAGATTAACAAGAGAAAAACAAATAGTTTATTAACATGTATATCTCATGTATACACAAAAGATACCCAGATGAAAATGAGTAACTCCTTGAAATGGCTTAGAATTCAGCCTTAAATACTGCCTTAATAGGGAAAGAAAAGGGTGGATATCGGCCTCTTAGGAGAGAGTAAATAATTTTTAGGAAAGATGAATGGGCCATTAGAAGACTAGATAAGAGTCATGATAGTTTGTGGAAAAGTTTCTTTTGGGGTGATGCCAACTTCTAGTCTCTTCTCTTGTGATTAAGAGTTAATCTCTGGTTGGTGAAATTCCTAGGGTTGGGATTTGTAACAACTGAGTTCTTTTCACAGAATCAGTCTTCAAGCAGAAAGAGGAATTCAAAGAAAGCCACTCCTGCATTTGCTATTTTTCAAGTACCTACAGCTCAAAATAATCAATACATCAAAGTATCATATTTTGGGGTAGCACGTCCTGAACTCCTACAGATATATTTTGGGGTGGCATATTCTGTGACCCTTCATAAGCTTCTTACATTTTAAGGGAAGCAATAAAAGGACTATATAGAATATAATAAGTCTCTGCATATGTTATAGGCAGAATCATAGTTATCTTTTTTAAGATGGCTAGTCATATTGTAAGAAACTCTTTTTTACTGTCTACAAAGTCAATAAAGAAGCAGAGAAAGCCAGCTAAATCATGATCCAAATTTTATGTAGCTGACAGAATCCTAAGGGCATGTTAAAAACAAATAGTATACATGGGAAATTAGACCTATCAAATCTGAAACAGATTAGTTTGAAAAATACTGATTGGTTCAGAAAAAAGTCACTTTCCCCAGAAGCTTTTCCATTTTCAGTTTGGCATGGTCTAGGATTATAAAATGCTAAAAGCACTAATGTTTAATTCATCTTGAAAGTACTAGAGACAAAACAGAGCAACGCAGTAATAATCTTTATAAAAGTACATAATTTAATATTTACAGCCAAAATTTGGGTCACTGATTGCAATTTTAAATGTAAACACACTCTTTATTATTAAATCCCTAAAACACAGCTTTAATCATTAAAATGCAATCCAAAATGGAGGTATACTGTTTAATTAGGTCTTTGTGTGAATGGTTGTATATTTGCATTTATAAAGGCACTAGCCTATCAGGGTAAATTGACTTAATGTTGTGCTAAAACTACTAAAAGGCAATGAGGAACAGACATTTTAAAAATTAATTTAAAACAATTTCTGAATGTATAATGGGAAAATAAAAGTCATTAAGCAGTATTATTAATATTCACAGCAGCTGTTACACAATCATGTATCAAGTCCCCATGTTCAAACTTGCTTTCTAATATAGTGTCTTAACATACTCGATTAGTCTGTAGTTCATCATACATCCATGAGCTACAAATAGCTTTAATTTCAATTTCTTATCAATTTATCATATTGTTCATAGAGAAGCTTTTCCTGGATATATGTTGGGATTAACTGATTTGAGTTACTTTAGAGAAAACTACCGTAAAGACTATTGTTACTCCCAAACAATCCTGTAAACAAATTGAGTTAACCTTTTCCCATCCACCTGTCTTCTTTGTTCGTTGTATCCAATCGGCCTTCAGCCAGTGAACTATAATCTTCTGCTATGTCTACGCCTTTATTTATACTATCTACCATCCGTAAACATTATCCAAAATACTTGCATTTCTCTACACAAACTAAAATGTTTGTATTAATTCCCACAGTTGGAAATATACATCTAAGAATGTGACTCGCCAAACGAGGCTTATCTAGACTTAGATCCGGTCAGTATCATTCCAGAATTTAAGATCCTATGCTCTTGCTTCTGCTCAACAGCAAATTAAGATAATCCCTTCCCAAGGGAACATTTGTTTGCAGAATTTGTTTTAATTGTCCTCAAGACTAAGATTTCAAAGCCACCTTCTCCCTTCTAGTAGACATTGTTATTTTGTTCCTTCCTTCTAAATCAGCGGTAACTTTTATTACTAACAGATTAATTCTAAAATATCTTTTTTGTTTTGTTTTATATAGTGCCGTATTTAATGAGCCCTGACAAAAGAATTAAAGAATAAAATATTTTTTAATGCGTATCTATACAACAATATAATTGTATTTTATAGCAATGTAATGTGTTTGTGAAAAGACTCTTGAATAAACATAAAACCGTGTAGTTATTTAGTGGCCCAAGATTCTGGACTTTAGGTAAGTTGTAGAAAAATGGGTACAAATTAGATAGTATACTGAAATTCTAAAAAAATCTTAGAATTAATGTGTTTAATTGTAATCAACTTGTCTTATAAATATATTAAAGAAATGTTTCTATAAACTATATGGTTAATATGCCTAGCCATAAAATCATAATAACAAATGTTTCTGTGTCAATAGTTTGTTCTAGGTTAGTGTCCCAATCCCAACAAAAATTGGAGCTAGGTTTTTCTTGAAGTGAAAATATACTTCAGTTTTTTTTTTTTACTTTTATGAAATCAAAAATTACAAGACTAAAAACTTAATAAATAAATTGGTTTTTTACCTTGCATTTTTAATGGAGGACCTATTATTTTTCAAATGGATGTTCAGTTATATATGCATCTCATTAAAAATAAAACAGATTTTTAAAAATATATAGATATATAGTCTTCCTCTCTGAATAGCACACAGAAGTTTACAAAATTTAACTTTAATTTAAAAATATTAATATATTTCCAAAATATTATACTGTTAGGTATGTACAAGAATTCTTTCTATATATGAGGATATTCAAATTCAGAGATGTTAAGGAAGTAAAAAGGTTATTCAAAATATGAATATTAAAAAAAATAACATACCTCCTGATGCCTAGATCATTACTCTATCCAATTAAAGATTACTTTAATAATAAAGTAAGTCAAGATAGATTGATATAGATGCATGAAATACTAACAATTTTAAAGAATAAAATTTAAAGTAAGGAAAAAGATCATATGTATCATGATGCTAAAGTGATCCTTTGCATTGTAATTAAGTAAATTATATATACACATTAAATATATATAATTTAAAAATATAACTACAATATATAAAATGATATATACAAATATATGATTATTCTCTAATGCAACATTTTTATTGCTAAATATAACAAATGTACAGAATAGTTCATTAACCATAAATTATAGCAATTTTTTTTAACAAATACAGATGCATCCCACCTTGGTTTAAAACATAAAACTGACTAGTGTACAATAATTCTCTCAAAACCACTTCACAGTCTTCACAGTCATTATTATAAGACCAAAATCTTAGGGAAGGAAATTATAGATGCAAGCCTGACATTTGGGGATATTGTTCTCTAGCAGTGTCTGCAAGTTGCAGAAAAAATGGCTGAATTACTAAAAAGGTATAAGTGCCTTTGAAGTATTCACAGGTCTAGGGTAAAACATCTAAAGAGAAAATCTTGAAAATATTCATAGAAAAAGGCAGATTACATTCAAAACAACAGTAATTAAATTGACAGCTGACTTTTCAACAAAAACAATTCAATCAGAATACAGTGGAATCTTCTTTTTAAAGTGCTAAAGAGTATAACTACCAAACTAAAAAACAACTCAGAAAAAATATTCAAGAATGATGGTAAAACAAAGATATATTCCATTTACAGAAAGGTGAAATAATTTGTTACCACAGATCTTAAGAAAATACTAAAGGATATTTTTCAGGCAGAAAGAAAATAAACTCTCATAAAATAAAGAAAATATAAGGGTAAATATTATTTTGTAAAGCATAATACACATTAATTTTATAAAACAATTAAAATCATATGTGAAATTTAAATGAAATACAGAATAAAAATTTTAAAACATCATTGGCTTATAAGAGTGGAAGAAAAAAAATGTAGTAAAGGACACTAAAGTCCTGTATTTACTGATAAGAATTAAAGAGAAATAATTAATATTATACTTTTTAATAATGCATGTTATAATATATGATAATCATAAAAAATTAAATAAGAATATATAAGTTCTAAAATTTGAATAATAAAAAATCCAAAAAAGAGACAAGATATTAAAAATAAAAACAGATTAGAAAATAGAAAGCACTAGTAAAATTACAAATTTAAAACAAAAACATTAATTAAATACAAACAGAATACGTGCTCCACTTAAAAAACAAAGATTGAGCAGAAAGTTTGGATGTAAAAGAGAGACAAAGATATACTCTTTAGCCACTATCCAGAAAGTTGATATAGTAATGTCAGACAAACCAGACAGAAATGCAAGAGCATTATTAGAGGTAAAATCGGAGATATAACATTTTTTTAATTTAATACTTACACAGATAAAGCCTTAAATTATAAGAAACAAAATATAGAGATCTACAAAGAGAATAGACAAATACACAAGCACAGTGGAAGTCTTTAGCATGTCTTTCTCAGTAAATATTAGAGTAAGTAGATCAAAACTCAATAAGAATTTAGAAACTTTGATTGCCATCCTTAACAAATTGACTTTATTCACATATGTTGAATATCCAGCTTCAGAAATATACCTTTTTTTTTCCAGTGGAATATGGGGTTTATATAATATTAACGATATTTTGGGTCATATAGCAATGGTCGACAAATTTCAATGGATTTAAGTTTTACAGAGCATGTGCTCTGACCATAGCAGAATTGAGCTAAACATCAATAACAAAAAAGATATCTAAAATACAACAAATTATTTGGAAATTAACAAATACATGAATCTATAGATGAAAGAAACAAGTGCAGTGTAAAGTAAAAATATTTTTAAATAAATAATAATAAAAATTGCACATATCGAAGCTTTGTGAGATGTAGCTAATTCAATACTTATAGGTAGTTTTACAGCATTGAATGTATATAATAGAAAGAAGAAAGTATGAAATCCAATATACTAGCATCAATCCCAAAAAGCTGGAAAATTAACAAGAAATTTTAAAAAATAAAGTATAATGAAGGTAATATTAAGTATTAAAGAAAAAAATCAATAAATTAGAATCCAACATAAAATAGAAACAATAGACCGAATGTAGTTTCTTGGAAAAGACTTAAAAATTGATAAGCCTTTACAAGAGTGACTAAGAACACAGAACAAGAGTCACATATAAACAATAACGACAAAAAGAGAGTTAAAAAAAAACTAATAGAACATATTATGAGCAACTTTAGGCTCACAAATTTTAAAAATTAGGCAAACTGAAAAGTAGTGAAAAATGCTAACCAAATGGAGACAAGAAAAAATAGAAAATATTAAAAGCCAATTACAAATGTTGAATCCAGAAATAAAATTCTTCCCACAATTAAAATTTATGACTAGACGGCCTCGACAGTGAATTCTAAACATTTAAAGATGTAATAATGCCCATTTTACACACTTTTTTTCTAGAAAAGAGAAAAAAGGGTACAGTCCCCATCTCATTTTATAAAGCCAACAGAATTCTGATAAGAAACCTTGGCAACAATATTAAAAGATTAGGTAATTAAAGTAAAGATGAGAATTATTAAGATTGCTGAAGACAATCTATGAATAACTGTCAAAGATAACTTTAAAGACACATATAACAATAACTGTATAGCCCTCATTATGGAATTATAAAATGAGTGAGTTTGCAAAACAGACCACATCAAAAATAATGACTTGGCATTTATCAATGCTTACAATATGCGAGGTATCTTCTATGTCTTTTATTCATTCAATTCCCACAAGAACCCTATAGAGTGAGCACTGTTTTAACCCCAATACACTATTCTGCTTCCCTTTTCTTCCTCCTCTTCTTTCTTACTCCCCAGCAAAGTCAGCACTGTTTAATGGATGCCTTAACCATATAGTGCTTTGACTAAACTTCACTGACTTCCTAAAACAGAATGAAAGGTAGATTCTAAGTATGCCAAAAAATTGAGATTTGCAACAACAAAGGATAAGCATGGGAGTTTGTTAGCGAAAAGAATAAAGGAGAATTGATAATTTCAAAAATCTCTGAAATTTCCAGTTCCAAGGACATTGTTCTGGAAATTATGAAACCCTGACAGTGGTCTAAGTTTGCCACAGATAGAATGAGAAATAGATGAGACAAGTATAAGCACAATCAGTCTAGAGGTGCATTAGAAGATAATGCAGAATTGCTCTTTTTTCTGAGAAGTGTCAATTCTCTGTTGTTAAATTATCACTCTGCAGAGAGTTTTTTGTCCTGATTCTTGATGTGCAAATCCAGTTACACATTAAATGTGACACACTAATGTGTTAGAATACAGCTTCCACTATCTACACAAATAAAGATATTCATGAAGTTTTGCAACGTGCTTCAAGAGATTCCCAAAGAAAGGCACTGTGGCAAATATAAATTATCAATAATGTTACTTTGGATTTATATAGTGTCTTTGCTCCAAACTACTGGAAGTAGTAGAGACGATGGTGGAGATGACAATCTGCCCCGCTGAAGAGATTATGACATAGAAAGAGCTATGTCTGTGACCTTTTCCTACTTCAGAGAAAAGCAAATGCCAAGCAACAGGATTTGAGTGATAAAATATAGAGCTGGTTCAGATCTAATCCTAGCTGTGGGTGTCATCACCAAGAAAAAGCAGCATGGTCTTTCGATAGTCCAGGTTTTGGTTCTTCTTTGCTTCCTCTGAGCGGGGGCACTTTCATTAACGTGCTTTAGAAAATGCCAGAGTTTTCTTAGTAACAAAACATATATAGGGAAACACATCTTTGACATTTTTTTAAAGGCCTAGCCCATACAGATAGTGTTGGGGCAGTCACTTTTAGGATGTTTTTGGTTGTATGTGGCAGAAAAATAAACTCAAGCTGGTGTAATCGGTAAAAAGAAAAAGAAAAAGAAAAAACAACGCCTATAGTTTGTTTCTTCTGAAGAGTTTATTTCCTAATGTCTTGAGCATTAATTTAAATTACAAGACTCGAGATACTTCAAAACTGGCACCCTCCTCCCGCCCAAATCATTTACAGGAATACCATTTTTATGAGATTAGGCAGATACAAAAGGCTACAATCAGACACAAAGATTGGTCAGAGTCCCAAACACCTACTCCTAATCCAAAATATTTTTCATCTTTTTTTTGTTTGTTTCTTTCTTCTTGTTTTTTGTTTCTGTAACATTTTGTTATAAGAGAGAATTTGATGTGACTGACTGTTATAACCCTAATATTACATATTTTAAATTATTATCAAATCAACAAACTAAATATGCCAATTTAACTTAATTAAAATTTAACTTCAAATATTGAACAGTATAATAAGAAAAACTCAATTAAAATATATCTTAAGACTGAGACAATATTGGTTTTCCATAAGCAACTGGGGTGTTTGTGATATAAGTTGAAATTTTGAAAGTAACTTCTTTATTAATATAACTATTTTTTGCTAAGTAAAATTTTCCTAAGAATATAGGTTACTCAGTCTTTTTTACCGAAAAATAAGCATTTTAAACAGTGATTTCAGATTAACTTTTAAATAAAATATAATTTGTTTGAAACAAACACAAAGATATAACATTTATAATATGTTTTATATAAAAAATTGGAGAATTATCTAGAAAATTATTTTCCCACAAATGTCATAGAAGAATTAGTTAGTAACTGGGTGCAACAATCAGATTTTTGATGCAATTTTGCTGATTAACAACGCCAACTGTCTAAACTCCAGCGACTTAAAATAGAAAGCATTTATTTCCCACTTATAACACTGCATGTAGCCTCTAGATCTGCTAGACCCAACTGAAATACTCTGAGCTTGGCTCCAAGCCATGGCTTGTATTCAAGCTAGTCCATATGTCTTCTCATTCTCTTTGGCCATAGCTACTCCAGGCATTGTCTTCTCACAGCAGATGGCAGAAGTGTGAGAAGTCAAGCCAAAGCACAGACACACAGCAAAGCCTCTGTTTCTATTCCACTCACGAATATTTCATTAGCCAAAGCAAGCTGCATGAAGAAGTCCAAAGTCAATGGTGCAGGGAAAATATACTTGACTTTTTCTAGTGAGATTTTTATAGAACTGCAAAGTGACATGGCTAAAAGTGTGTATGAATAATTCTTTTACAGAGAGGGGGTGAAGAATTGGGAACAGTATCCCAATATGCCATTTTAGGGAAATCACCATTCACATATTTCTTAAAGAATAATTTCTGCTTGCCTAATCGTGTGCTCTCAGAAATGCAAACATTGTCAGAATCTTATAACCTGTGACAAATTTATGTCTTGTGGAAGCCTAGGAAACTAAATGCTTAGGTGGATTTTCTAACCATTTTCATAGCTGAAAACCAGAAAGGAAAATTATCCAAAGAAAAACTAACAAACAAAAAAATTGTTTGTGATAAAACTGAAAGTGGGCAGCAAGCAATTGACCCTGGATATGCAAAGCAGTGATTTCAGAAGATTTCTTCCCTGAAATATGTATTAATCTCTAAATGTATGTGTCTCTTTTTTTTTTTTTAGTTTTTATTAAGTTTATTGGGGTAACGTTGGTTAATACAATTTTCAGGTGTTAAATATGTCTCTCAATCAACACAAAGTTTTTACATAAAAACATAGTAAAATGTGACTTAAAGTGTAAGTGCCCCACTTATGTTCCAATGAGTTCATCTATATTGCATTAAAAGTTTGTATAAGAATATTAAAATAAACTATTCCACAAAAATACACTCTAAATATTCTTTTATTATATCATGTACTGTATCAATAACCCTGAACATACTTAATCTGCATAACTAAAGCAGTGAGATGAATAAAAACATTTTCTTTGGTACATCAGAAATGTTCCTGAAAGTATTTCTATCCAATTAGGCTGATTTCAAGTGCAAAGAATATATGTTCTGTTGTATAATGCTTATTTTCTATGAGTGTCTGTACTTGATGGAATATGCTTACGCAGTAGCATAATCAGCTAATACCATTTCTGTTAACGTTACATAACTGGGATATCACAGATTTAACAGCTTTAAGTACAAATGAGTTCAAACATATAAATATCCTTTTTATGATCCTCCAAACCCTTACCTTGAATAATAGTAATCTAGTCTTTTTGCTTGATTCACCTCCCCAATATTTTAGAGAATTTCTAGGCATGAAAATGTATTTTCATTTATACCCATGAAATGGCATTGATATACTTCAAGGACAGCAATAATCTCTAAATGAGCAGAAAAGAGGCACTTATCAGGAAGACAGAAGCTGCAGTGATTTGCTTTGACCATCATCATATCTTGATACGCACAGGTGTTGCACTGCCATTGCCCCTCAGAACTTACAGTTCTGGAAAAATTTCACAAAAGGAAGGTTACCATGTCCTCTATCTGTAACACATTTCATAAGAGGGGGGTCACAAAGATTGTCTCAGGATGGTGGCAGGCTTGTGCCTGATTTGCCAAATTTTCCAAAGCATACATACACCCAGAGTGGTTAAGTTGAGCTGGGAAAAAAGTAGTCATCACTGTATTGGTAACCAAGAACTCTCTCCAATTCCTCAGCATGTTTTGTTTATCAAGACTATATTCATTTAGTGAGCTTCCTCTTCTGGTTCTTTTGTGTTCATCTTACTATTTGGCAAAAGTTAAGTCCATTCCATTATGCATGGCTGCATACACCCAAACCTCATGAGGCCAAAGAAAAAAGTTCATAAATTAATAGAGGCAAACAGAAATGTAAAAAGGTGGAAAAGGGACACCACCCAATTCCACCAATCAGTAGGATTGAAGGACCAATTTAAGTGAATATGATTGAGAAAAGATAGGGTTTAAGTTGAATATTCAACTATCTGAGCCACATACGACCCAACTAAATGCCTTGTTACATTCATGTTATACACATGTATACAAATAAATGCTACCTAAAATTGATGAGTCCATGTTTACTCATAGAGAAATATTTCAGTAGCTATCTATAGTCATAATTTCAGTCTGGATATTTTCTTATAGCTCTTAACTTTCTCCTTAAAACGTGACTCAAGAATGACAAGTTATTTCACATATGTTTATAACAATCATAAGAATATTTGACTTTCATTATAATAAATCTAACATCAGAGAAATAGTTTTTGCAACATCTGATATGCTTACTAAAAGAGTTTTTTGTGTAGTCTAAAAATAAGTCAAATTTATTCAAGCCATAGATCCAAGTCATCATACATTGAGTTTATATATACATATGTAAACTCTATTTTATATATATATACATATATATCAAACTCTCTCTATATATATATCAAACTCTTATATACATATATATATCAAACTCTATATTTTGCTTAAAACAACTATTTTCTCATTCCATTTAAATTTTATTTAAAGAAATAATAATAATAGGTTTTATTTTATTGAACTTTGTTTCCCCAATGAAATGAAGGTTTTATTTTATATGTAGTATGTTATCAATATTTTTCAATGTATATTTAGGGTATACCTACTATGCACCAAGTACAGGACAGATGGGTGTGTGGAAAACAGCCCAGGCAAAGAAAATAGCATGTGAATAAATCAAACAAGTATATAAACATAATAATTTTAGGTTGTTTAAAACAGTGGGAGTTTAGGATGAGATGGAAGGAGTGCCAAACAAATTGAGTTATTTGGAAGGGTCAGAATATAGTAGAATTTGTAAGAAGTTTGGACTTTGTCCTGAGTGTAGTGGAAAATCATTGAAGCAGTATAAGCAGGCAAATGCCATGAGTAAATCTGTATTTTAGAAAGATTATTGAAATATAGAGGCTAGATTGGAAAAAAATGAAGTTAAATTGTTACATAATCTAAACGAGATGTGATTTAAGACTGAAATTAGTGGCACTGTGAGGGCAAGAAGTTAAAAAAAAATTGAAGGGGTATTTTGCAGGAGAAATTTATAGAATTAGGTGATTTCTTGGATTATGAGATAAGAGGCAGAGAGAAATCAAAGACAATGCCCAGGTTTGGTGCTTGAATGGTGGAGTGTATGGTGTGATTCACTGGGATAGGTACCACAAAGGGAGCTGAATGTTATGTAAGGAGGATGACTATGGTGAAGCATATGTGAGTTTACGATGACTATAAAATTCCAAGTGGTAATATCCAAGAGGTAGATGGAGTGTAACCTACACTAAGACAACTGGGCTAGAAATATCCACGTGAGAGTCATTAATATACCTGTAATATTAGAAGCCCTAAGAATAATCAAGATAATCCAAGATAGAATTCCAAAAGTTGCCACCACTTTAAGAAAGAAAAGAATAGAGGTTACAACAATGGACATTGATAAGTTGAGGCCAAATAAGACAGGCATAACACAAGGTCAATATATTGTCCCCCACAAAGCAAGAGTCCATTTCTAGGTTACTGGTAGCAAATGTGTTAGGAAGTTAAGTACAATGAAGGATTAGATTTTAGTATGTTTAGTAACGTGGAATTAGTAGTTTCAATGTTAAAAAATGAATATCAATGAAGTCATGGGGACAGAAACTAGATTGCTATAGTTTAGAAGTGAATGGGAAGGACGAAGCTGAGCCAGTAGACAAGTTCCACAGGAAAGGACAGCAGAGGGAGTCTAGGTCAGGGAGAGAGAGCCAATATTAAGTATACAACACAAAAATTATATTGCTTTGTTTTAATTATTGGAGAATTTTTATCTCAATCATCTGCGATACAAATATATGCTTCAGAAGATTTGCAAATAGCTACATGCAAAGGAATTCAAAATCTCTCTCAGGAACAGTGAATCAGGAAGTCCTAAAATGTTATAACACTGTTGTCAACTCCAATAGCCCTGTGTCTGTGATACTTGAAAATATTCCAAAACCCAAAACAGTTTCAAAGGATTTAGGCTTTAGTAGTTAGTAGAGTTAGTATTTATGTGAAGTATATTGCTTTAAAAACTTATTTATGTTTTTATAAATCTCATTTATTTAAACTCTAGTACCAGATTATGCGTGGTCTTTGAAATATGCCTTATTTTCAAAGTGATGTTTTACCTGATGTCTTCCCTGGAAAGTGAAAGTATTTAATAATTATTTAAGACATTCCTTCAGAAGAAATCCACTCCTATTACACACATCTTTATTATAAGTTTTAAATTCACTGTTTTGAAAATAGAGCATTTATTAATTCATGTGCTAAACACATTTATTCATATCACTATATCTGTCTTAAGCAACCACATCCCATGTGCTTTAATAGGGCTGGAGAGATAGTGGATAAATTAGAAGAAAAAGTTCTTTCCGTTATGAAATTTAGAGTCTAGAGATGATGGCTAACAAGAAACAAGCAAATTCAAGTATAAGAAATGTTAAAGTTTTATTGAAGTGTATAGCAGGCTTATCTAGTGTACTCTGAGGATTTATGGAAGAGAATAGATGACCAAAGGACATAACCTCATAAGCTTGTTTGAAAATTGAAAACTATAATTGTATAAAATACCCTAACTTTACATAAGTCCATAGCAGCATGAAGCAGAGTAATCAAACCTTTAGAAAACTATTTTAAAATGAAAGAAACCCATTATAGTTATCTGCAATTACCAGAAAGGAGATAATGTAATGCATATGATATTAAAAGCTAAAAAAAAATGGGATACTGTAGAAATAAGATGTTGTGGTTAATTAGATTTTCTGGTTAATTGAGCACTAAGAGGTTTTACTGCAATGTCACATTTGAATTGAAAATTTATTTTAATATAATAATATATTTTAATTGGCTATAAATCTATAACCTGAGAAGTTCGCCATTGTTCTTTTTGTGAATATAACATTCAGAGGCATACATTCTAACCACCTTTCCAAACAACTGAAAGAAAAGTCAATGCAAATACTTTAAATATAGGGGTACTTTAAATTTCTTTTTAGACTCATTGACATTATTTAAGTAGGATCACCACCTGCTCTACTGCTGTTTCAAAGTTTCGGTGATTTAAAAGAACAGGGACCTAACCCATCTTATATATCATCCTAGAGGACACATATTTTAGCCTGTCATTTCACAGGAAGATATTTTTAAAAGTGAGCTTGGTACAATGTGCAATTCAAAACAGATTTGTAGCTGATGCCTTCAATTTGCATTGCATTTTCATTAGTTGCTGATAGAGGTAGAGATGGGAAGTAAAACCAGCTGATTCATCTGCCTAGATGATAATTGTTTTCCCTTCATTTAAGAGCACGTCAGCTGTTTTTCTTCATTAATACAGGATGTGTGCATTTCTACAGGAGCTCTTCTCTGTTTATGGGCACAGGAATAATAGATTCATTGGTTACACACATTGGTGGAACTAACATAGTTAAGATATTAAACTTTGTTTCTAGGAGGTCCCTCATCAAATTGTAGTGATGTTAACATTTTTGAAAACAACATTGACACCCCTTCTTTCCTTCCTTCCTTCCTTGCTTTTTTTTTCTTTAGAAATCCCATTTGCTCCCCATAGATAGATATTATTAAATTTATTTGTGTTCTTTAAAAAAAATGTTTTGGGGTGATACTCAACAAAATGCATGTAAAATAATTTAATAAAATAAAAATAGAATATCGTAGTAAAGGAATATAACTTAAGGCCATTTTGAATGCATTTGTATTTTTGTCTGTGCTTCCTGGCTGCCTGGGAAAAAAGGAGAAAATAAAGCTTATAGTTCTTATCAAAAAGGAATGAGTATACCATTATCTCAGGAGAAAGAAAATTCTTCCTGGCACAAATTATTAAAAAAAGTAATCACATGGAAACTAATGTAGAAATGGTACAATACATACACCTAATAAAATAATTAGCAGCTACGTAGGTAAAACAAAACAGAACAATGATTTCATCATTATGTTCCTTTCAAAATGAAGGCAATTTATTATTTACTTACATTTGAATAAGATAAATTCTTATCTTTTGTCTGGGTTCTAGGGCTACTTTATAAAGAGTTAATATAGTTGCTTGGGTCTAAACACCCTAATATTGGTTCCAGTGGATATATAGTAGTTTTAGATTCATGTATACATCAAAGGCCTGTTGTTCTCTAAATGGTAAAATTTAAATGAGCTTCATTTTCCAACAAAGGTCTATAAATTACATTTAAAAAGCAAGCTTAGTAAATTTTCCTGACATAAATAAATAAATAAATAAATAAATAAATAAATAAGATTGTAGTTATATTTCAAGCATAATTATATATTGGGTTTTAGCCCAAGACATTTGCAATCATATACTGTACATTAAAGATAGTTGATTGCCTGGGAATGGTCTTGTGGTACAATATAAAATAATGAAAACAAGATAAAACACATGCATGAGGAAATAACTTGTAATTACTGCATTGACAGAGGATGGCAACTTAAAAAAATTATTTTTTTTTCTCTTTTGTGTTATATGGAAGCGACATACTTATATTTATACTATGTTGCTAACAAACTACTTCTTTTTCCCTAAACACATAAGATTTAGAGTGGAGGGTTGGGGACAATAAAACAATAATTGAATTGTGACTTTTAGGAATGAGCTATTTCTATCAATTTTGTATTTTGCACTCGACTCTGGTTTATAAGACTAAAAATTAATGTGACATGTGAGCCCCATCTTAAAGAGTATGTATAAGAGATAATTCTAATAGGATCTTAATAATAGACAAAGATAATTATTTCTTAATAAATTTCAGTTTTACGATTATATAAGTAAAGCAGTATTCAAGAGCTTGGGCTCTGGATCCAGACTTCTTGATTTATCTGTCCCCTCACCCCCCACACACACTTATTAGTTGAATACATTGAACAAGTTACTTGACCATGCTCCTCTTGTTTCCTTATCTATAAAATAAAAATGATGGTAGTATGTTACAGCACTGTTGGGAGGATTAAACAAATTATTACAGGTAAAGCATTTAGAATAGTGCCTGGCATATAGTAAATGCGAAAAAAATGTCAGATTTTTTATGATGATTCATAATATTTTATATGAGAAATTGTAGATTTTTCCTTTAATGTAAAGGCCATGAAGAAAACAATAACAAAAGTTCAGATTGGTAGTTTTTTACTAGAATGGTACTGCCCAGGTGATGTGTGGAAATATGTGTGTATGTGGAGGGTGGTGAGTTGGGGTTATCTTATTGACTCAAGAGGGAGAGAAATGGGTTCTTGCTACTGTCATTTAGAGAATAAAGAGAGGCTAAAGGTCCTGCAATGCGCAGGAAAGCACCACAAAATGATGAATCTTCCTGTCCCAAATGCCAATAGCTCCCTAGTTGAGAAACATTACTATAGGAATCAAGCTCTAAAAGTAAGTAAAAGGTCCCTGTGGCTGCAATAGGTATTTAATAAAATAATTATTATTTGAGGTTATGAAAGTCATGTCTTGAGAAATAGAAAAAGCAGAATACTAACATCTGAAAACAGTTTAAATGGTATGGGAGAGAAGAACAATATTGGCAGGTATTTTATATAATTCATTTCAGCTAGTTACTCCAGATTTTTTGCACAATTCTAGTGAATCAGAAAAATGAATTGTCGAAATTTACAGTGGCAACTGCAACATGCCTGCAGCATTAATACTATGTAACCTGAGTTTAAAAATAAAACTCAAACAACCTCTCTTTAGGAAATAAAGTAATTCTTTAGGAATTAAATGCATTTTTTGAAGAGATAATAACATTTTAAATTTTCTTTGTATTGATATGTGAGCTAAAAACACTTTTTTCCTAAAGGATATTTATGTTTCAGGAATTGCTGGTAATCACATTAATTGCGGGGTTTTTCTCTGACCCAGTTAATTTCTATTTCCCCTGTTACTAGGACTTATTTTCTCTGTTACTGAGACTAATTGGTGTCTGTCCCAGTTTTAAAAGCTGAGAAACATTTAGTCCCATAGACAAGAGGTTAACAGTAAATTGTCATTATAAGGTGCAAGTTTTACAAAATATGTAAGCCATTCTTCAAAATAAAAGCCATTTTTTTTATATAAGTTCAATTCTAGAAAAAATACACAGCAGTGACTAATAGAATTATAATATGAGCTACAAACACAAGCCACGCAAGTAATATTAAATCTTTATTTTTTTTTAAATTTTCTAGTATCCACATTAAAATGAAGAGGAAAAAAAAAACAGGTCCAATTAATTAATTAATTTCAATAATATATTTTGTATATCCAAAATCTTATTTCAAAATGCAATCAATATAAAATTGTTACTATATTTACATGCTTTTGTGTATACTGAGTCTTCAAAATCTATTGTGTATTTTACACTTAAAGCAAATCTCACTTTGGACTAGCCACATTTCAAGTGCTCACTACCCCCCTATGTGGCTAGGTGTACTGTGTTGAACAACACAGATCCTGAGGACTTCTTTAATCCCTACCAACTCTATCTGAATCTTTTGTCTTTTTCTAAAGATCTAAGTGTCTTCAGTATACCCTATTAGGTATAAAAAGTTAATGAAGAACCAAATATTTACCAAGCACCTTGCAGATATCAGATTTTTCCTCTCTCTGACTTAAGTATCTCACTTTATAATAAAAGACATAAAACATATGTAAAATAAACAAAAGATGTAGAATGCAATTAAGATTTTTGATGATATGATAGTGCTTATGTCTTGAAAATAATATATCTTTCATGCCACTATTTTGCAGCATTTGCTTTTTATTCATATTGCCACATCAAATCATTTCTTCCTACTACATGAATTAGTGATAATGGGAATTAAATTTGTCTTAGTTCCAAAGCAGTTTTAAAAAATTAAGTATATTCTTATTTTAACAATCATATGAAACTAGGAATTATAAAATATATTTTAGATGATAAAAACATGCATCTCAAAATAAAAATCAATGCTAGCAATCATCAAGAGATTATAAAGGAAAATAAAGCAAAATGTCATTAAGAATAATTTATTCTCAAAGAAATTATTACGGTATGTTATTATCTTTTATTTCCCATGTCTCTAATTAGATGGTAGAAATAGTAATCCATCGTTAACAAAATCAGGGTCTACAAAAAAATCCAGAGTTAAGTTGTTCCTCCTCCAGTCAAACCTTTATACTCCTTTTTTTTGCTATTGTACATAGAAATTTTATTTTGCCCTCTTTTGTATATAAATACTCTTAGTAATAAGTAAAGAAATAAAGCTGAATGGATTTACAATTTGCTGTCCCTGAGATTTAATGCTTGTCTGTGGGAGGTATATGTGAATGTCTATGTTTTATTCAGTAGTTATTCAGTTGAGGACTACAAAAAATGAACAAGTATCTTTGCATCTCATACAAGTAGGGAGACCACTGGGGGATACAACTTGGAGTTAGAATGTCAAACACTATAATTAGGTTATTTTGTTGTACTTGGAGTGCAAAAGTCCAGTTTAACATGTCCTGCTATTTACACTGAATAATGATGCCTCTGGTATGCACTGTTGGAGGCGCACTTTCACAGATTACCTAGCGAGTAGGCATGAATTGGGAGAAGAGGCCAGCCTCTATGGACAAATATCTATGGATTTAAAGTAGGGTTTCCTAAAGTGGAGGGAGAGAGAGATTCAAACTATAAAGTTTTGAGGAAGAAAGTCCTCCTTAAGAGTAAGGAAGGCCTACTTGTAGAGCATGATGTCTAAGAACTAGGTTGAGTCCACAAGAAAATTCCTATGACTTTTGTTTAACCTTTTTATGTTTTGCCATTGGAATAAGGAAACAATCATACTTAGCAGTTTTTAATGTACAATCATTATATATTTACTTTAATATTTGCCAATTCTTCAGTAAAATCTAACACACCTGACCAGCCTCCAGTGATAGTGGTGAGAGATTAAAGGAGTGGGACCAAAAAGAAAAACGTGGCCTGCTTCATATCCATTTCCTCATTCAAGGCCCATGCAAAGGTAGTGCCTCATTCTAAGAGGACTGGCAGGCAGTAGAAGTTCAGGTAACTACCATGAAGGAAGAGCTGAGTTTTGGTGAAGTTAGAAATAGCTTGGAGGAGTGCGAGCCATTGGGATAGAGTTTCCAACTGCTGAGCCAGGGATGGATATGAAATAACTCTTCTCTTTCTCATATATCTAGAGAAGGGTACTTTTATTGAGCACAGATGACATAGAATGTAGAATAGAAGCTGGAGGAAGATGCATTTAATTTTTACCATTGTTATCCCCGAGTAGAACAAGATAGGGATCAAGAAGTTGAGGTCCTAAGTTAGATAGATGATAGATATAAATATAGAGATAGATATAGAGATGATAGAGTAGATAGATAGAGATAGAGATAGAGTTAAATAAAGATAGATATATAAATAGATTAGATATATAGATAGAGATAGATAGAGATGATATAGATAGATACAGATAGATAGAGATAGAGATAGATATAGATAGAGATAGATATAGATGATATAGATATAGATATAGATGATATAGATATAGATATAGATAAAGATAAAGATATAGATAGAGATAGAGATAGATATACATAGATGATAGATAGATAGATGATAGATAGATAGATGATAGATAGATAGATAGATAGATAGATAGATAGATAGATAGATAGATAGATAAATAGAGATATAGATGGAGATGAAGATAGAGGTAGAGATAGAGATAGATGATAGAGATAGAGATAGAGAGAGAGAGACAGAGAGAGAGAGAGAGAGAGAGAGATTGATATAGATATATCTCCCGTGTCTACACCTAAATAGCTGTGTGAACTAAGGCAAACATCCTCTCTTGTTTTTTTTCAATAAAATAAAAATAATATTAATATATCCTTTGTAGTGTTGTGAGAAATAAATAAATGCATATAAAATTTTTCATAAAATGATTATCACAGAGTCAAATGTTTAATACTATCTAATACATTTGGTCTTTTAATTTTAGTCTTTATATTTTCATATTTATATCCTGAATGTCCATTACATTAATAATCAGAAAATAATTTAATATAGCACTCTAAATAAAAATATTTCTATGCTGTGGAAAGGAAAAAAAAAACACTGGCCATTAAGCGAATGTTCTATAATTTCAAGATAAAGGATTTTGACTTTCAGCTCAAGTTTCTGGTTTTGACAAATTCTCTACTCAGGTTGCAAATCACTTCCAAAATACATTTCTTTAATTTTTAATTTTTCAGTAATCACATACCCTGAGAAAATCTGAGGTATATACTAAGAAGTAATCTTTAGAGAGGCTATAGTTGAAACATATAAATAAAAGTTAAGCAAACTATAACATAAATAAATATAGGAAACATGAGGACTGTCAAGACTGAGTAAACAAGACACAGACTAGAAGCTTCAGACAGGTTGGAGAATAAAAAGAAGCAGAATATGTGGGAGGCTAAGAGGAAAGAATTTCAAGAGAGAAAAGATAGTCTATGGCAAATGCTATAGAGAGAACAAGGATAACTGACGAGATTCTTAAATTAAATTTGAGAAAATGTCAAATTGAAAGAATTTTTTAAAATAACCAGTAAGTTGAATAAATGTCAGTTTCAGGCTATTTTTCAAGAACTTTGAAAAGGACTGAATGGATAGTGGGAGACTAAATCAAAGGAGGATGAGTAAGGGAAAGGATATTTTTGATATAAAGAAAAACTGACCAGTATGGAGGCAGAGGGAAATTGGCAGATACATTTATTGCCACTCAGATTTTAAGGACTTCAGCTGTTTACAATTCCTGAAGGGATGTAAACCACTGAACTCTACATAGCTGCTCACTATCCTACAGTAATAAATCTTGGAAACAATTTAGATAGAAAAAGGAGCAAACATGTTTGTCACCCACTGTTCAGTGTGGGCCTATCTGCATGGTGCTGTTCATAAAAGCTCCCAATTCACAAACCAAAATCATCAGTATCACTTATCTAGATTTACCAACTCTGACAAGGCTGTGCAGACTTGTAGGTCATTTCAGTTTCTTTCTTAATCTCCCCATTCTGGGAAAGAGAGTACATCCTCTTGGCAATCATAGAGCTTTTTCTTCATTAAACTAGAACCAGAGGGAAAGTAACTCTACAAGTCGTTTCTCTGATCTGGGTCTTTCATCTTTGAATCATGTAAGGTTCCAAAATATGCCAAGTTTTTGAAAATGATTGAGAGAAACTCTTATCCTATTCCCACCTCCCATACTAGGTCTAATATTGACATATTTAGCTTTTTAGAGACATTTCTTTAGAGTAACTACCATCATCTTCTTATACATTTATATCATTTTAATGTTTTAGAACAAGATGAAAACTCAGAGTGATTGACTTGCATAAGGAAATTAGCTAGTGAATAGTAAAGCTCCTCATGGAACCCATGTTTTCTAAATATTGGCTATTTCAAATGAACCAGATTGCATCTTATTTAACTTTTGAAAGGCCTAAATTCTTCATACAAAACAACAAATTGTGGAGAATTGAGCCTTTTATTATCTCTGAAAATATTTCTAGTAGGCACTTTATTTTCACTTACATATAAGGATGTTTCTATCTTAAATAATAGAATATTTTATTAATAAAGTATATTCTTTTAGATTAATAGTCTAGAACAATGTATATATAATAGGTTAATAAAAGAGAATAGTAATAAAGAATTTTACATGATGTACCATTTTTTTTAATTTTTGAGGCACGTTTCTACATGTCTAAATAGAAATGAGTTAGTCAAAAGGATGTGCCTTCCTTTCCATAGCAAAGCATGTATGGCATAACTTTGACTCTATACTGAGTGATATGACTTGAGAAATGGACTTAGTCCTGGTGTACCTCATTTTCTGGGTACACATCAGAACTTTAGATGGAATTGCAAAGCTTTCTATCCGGCCTAGAAATTAGTATGTTTAAATAAGAGAAGTTGAACTACATTTTGATGAACAATATTTTTAATACTCTTTTCAGTTTCAGTTTCACCACTAATAGAGTCAACTTATACATTTTTTTTTTACTTTTAAAATAACATTTATTAAGAAAAACTAAGTCTCAAGGTAAAGGTTTTTATGAATTTAAAAGTAAAGAAATCCTTGAACAAAATATGATTAGCATATTGTATCGTAATTCTGTCTATTTTTAAAAATCATTTCCATAAGACTTCAAAATTATCTTTTATGTCTTCCCTATATTTGTAATTCTCTGAAATATCAACAGAGATTTTCTCATTTGTTCACTTTTTGCCCTCTCTTCAGCATTCAGCAATGAAGAGTTCTTTTTTCTTCTTAAAATTTCTACTTTTATGTCATTGTGACAGCTCACTCTCTGATTTCTTTCTAAATTTTCAGGGACTCTGTTTTCTTCTATGGCTACTCTTCATTCTCCTGGACCATGATTGCTTTCCAGTGCCCATTCTTCTTTCTCAGAACCCACATTCTTAAAGGACTCTAAAGAATTTCATGCTGACTGTCATCTAATCTTCATGCAAGTAAATTCAAGGTCTTCATTATTATAATTCCTCAAACATATGCATGCAAAAATGGGGAAATCTCTCTTCCTAAGACATAATTTGGCTTGTGGTCAAAGTTTTATAGACTATTTCACTACTATAAAGAATTAACATGCCTATATATTGTTACTAGCCAAATAGTCAACTTTAAAAACTAATACTTTAAAAAAGAGCTCCAAAATTTATTACTGTGTTTTTCTATGCCTCTAGTTTCACCATGTTACTTTCAAGATCAAGAACTCTAATGATTTCTTTCAAAGGACCCTCCCATAAGTCTTCAGTACGTTGCTTAAAAAATTCAACTCTATTCGTGTCACTTTCTTCTTTCTCATTTAAACCAATGGCTTCCCTTAAGAAAAAGCTCAGATCCTTAATTAGATCCTATAGATCTAATTCCTCCTTTATATTCCAATCTCATATACTTTCACTTTCTCCTTCCCACACCATATACAAACTATAAAAGGATTCTCCCAAATCTTTTCAACCTTAGATCTTAACACAAACCGTTTCCTCTTTCAAGAAAAATCACCCTTTTCCCCCAAACCCATCATATGGTTAACCCCTCCTTACACTTCCAAAGTTACTTTCTTTGGTAGTTTTTCATAATATTCAAGCATAGGTTACATATTCTTTATTTGTATACTATGTTAGTCTCTCATAATACTCAGTACAACTGCAATTAACTATTTGATTGTTATTATTTAAAGTCCATTTTCCAGACTAAACTCCAGCTATATTCATCTCTTTTCTGTTTTTGCTTTTCCCTCTACATGGAAATTTCTTCTTTCCAATGTTTACCCTCTTCCTTTTGTTGTCTGCTCCAGTGTCACATGAGCAGGGAGGCTTCCCTGGCCATTCTATATAAAATGCACTTCCCATCATCTTCCATAACTTATTATTTCCTTTATTCTACTTTAATCTCCTTCATAATCATTATTACCATCTAAAATATAAATATATTTTTAAATATTTTTAAATGTATATATTTCACAACTAGAATAGAAGCTTCCTAAGAGTTGGAACTATTTTGTCATTGCTGTATCTCTAGTATCCAATACAATGCTTGATGCATGGTGCGTGCTCAGTAACTACTGTAGCTGTTAAATGTGACTACATTAATTATACTATCTAGTTCACATTTCTGTTTGGATTACTTGTGCAAAATCAACACACTAAAATATTAAATAAAAGTTAATTTAAATTAATATTCTGTATTCACACTGAATTTTATTTACCAATACATTTAAAATGTTATTCAAAATTATAGTATTTACTTTAATTTCAGCATTATTTTACAAATCAATGAATTACTTTTGAGAAATTGATTCCTTTGAGTTGGAGATACAAGGAATCACATTGGTAACAACAAAAAAAATCCAAAGTTAAACAAAAAGTGTCACACAAACTGAAAGAATGTTACCTCAGATGAATGTGTTAGCTAAGACAAATTACCAATTAAGTATCTATAGCCTTTGTGCAGCCTTTAAAATATAGTAATTATTTAGAAAGAATAATATTTTTTATGAAATCAGAGCCACACAGTTCAGATTTATATTGGGTATATAAACAAATATTGTTTCAACTTCTTTTATTCTAAAATGACCAAAATATCCTGCTCATTTGCTAGACAGAGACAACCAATGTCTTTACAGATTGCAAGAGATCTTTTTCAAAATAAGAACTTCTATACAAAAGTCTAGTTTAGATCAACAAACCATGTCTCATTATGAACTCAGGTTTTACATGTTTTGAAAAAGTATGTTTTATAGACATTAGCATTTGTCACTTGTTTCATCAGGGTATTGATGATATGATATGATATATCCAATATAGCCAATCAGCTACTTCAAACTGGTAGGTAATACTCAATACAGAGTATCCTGCTGGGTGTGTATTCATTGAGCTTTAAACACGATGCTCCAAAGACTATTTATTTTGTTGTAAACTTAGTCAAAAGCACAGAAACATGGATAATTAAGCTTCAAGATAAATGCCCATTTGAAACACTTTTTCCTGACCACAAATTACTTTATAAGCTATAAATCAATAAAATATATAAACAGTTCTCATTTAAAACAGTTTTCATTTAATACAGAAATCCTGAGTGCATTTATATCTGTTTGTTCATATGCACATCCATCCATTCAAAAAATAATTGAATGAATGCTATGTACCAAGCACTAAAGATTCAAAAATAAATAAAAACATCCTTGTAAACAAAGATCTCACCATAGAATGTAACTTTTAAAATATATACTTATCTGCTGAAGCACTTAATTGATGACACGTAGAGGATATGTTCTCATGGATGACAAGATTATGAGTAAACTTGGGCCACTAGCTATAATTCTTTCCTTCTTTACAATTTAAGAATTCACATGTGAATGTAAATGACTGAAAGTGTTATTATAGGAATAACTTTGAATATACCCTGATTTATTGATTCACAAATGTAAGCATCATGATTATCATCAATTTTGATATTCTTCACATACACTTTAGAAATGATCATAACATACTAGAAGAGCTGATCTAATATAATCTAAACAGGAGGCAGAAGACAAATCTATAATTGACAATTTTTATTAAGTGTTCTTTTGACAGACATCTAAACCTGTAAGAACATCTGATCTCCATGTTGCACTGATTTGAATGTTCATGAATGCCTCTCTAGTTGCCAATATTTCACCCACATATCTTTAGTATAAAGTATCAAAATAGACTTGTGAATTCCACAGAAGACATCATATAAGTGATTAATTTTACTGGTTTTTTTTTAGTTTTTTTTAAGTCACTAATTGTAATTATAATTTATCAATTAGAAATACAGTATTCCAATAAAGGATTTACAATTATTATCTGTAAAAAATCTAGGCTAATACAATGCTTGTTTTTAAAAAGAGTATAATGAAATTTAATAATCCATCTAATAAGTATTTCGATGATTAATTTGGCACATAGTTGAAAGGTAACAGCCCACATGCAAAAGCAGTAAAGGAAAAGAATATTACTTAATGGTTTGATGGATGTGTAGAGTATCTATTTGAATATTTAAATGGCAGTAGTTTCTAAATGGAATGTATTAGCGCTTAAGTACTAATATCATCTGAATAAATCCAAGTTTATAACAGGAATACAAACTTGAGGTACTCTCTTTGCGTGATTGTAATCCAAGTGATTCTGTGCAAACGAAGTGGCATGATATCTTCCTGAAATATGTTGCTGGCTAAGTGAAGCAAGAAGTATGCTAGTATCACCTGTTTTTGCTACATTGAAGAGCACATAATAAATAGTACCTTCTAACAAAAAAAAAAAAAAAAAAAAAAAAAAAAGACATCAAGGAAAGTTTGAGTTCAGTATTTTTGAAATTTTTGAGTTTGAATAAGCCAGAGTAGAAATAAATCATTCCCTTTCTTCCTCTAACCTATTTATATTGGAATTGTAGTTATTTAGTGTTTGTTGTCAATAAACATATGTTTAAAAATCATTATATCCAAAAGGCACTGCTTTCATATTAACAAATAATCAATATACTCTTTCATAAGCCAATTGTTTAAAAATCCTTACTGGAACTTTTGGGTCCACCCAAGCCACTCCTAGTGGCTTTTCTATACAAACAGCCTACCTGTCTTGGCTCATGCTGCAGACTTTCATAAAACCTCTTAGATTTGCAAACCCCAAACAAGCAGCATTTGGCCCCCATGTTCCTCCTACCTCTTGCTGAGCAGACCTAAGTCTATCATTGGTGACAGCTGGCCTCAGTTCGAGGCTTGGCCTCTCCCAGGTACACTGCAGGTGAAAGAAATCTGTAAATTGCTCTAGACTTATGCCAGGGACCCCAGGCAGGGTAGAGGTGGAAGTCGAACATGGCCACGGCAGGATGCCTCCCAAAAGTCCCCAGAGTCGGTGGCTGGTTTTGGGCCGAGCCAGAGCACCCCCTCCTCTGGGCCTCATCACAGGCAGCACAGCCAAAGGACAGATTGGCAGACACCAGAGCCTTGCTAAACTTAATTCTGCTCCATAGGGTCAGCCCCTGCACAATAGCTCTTTCACTGTAGTCACGGACCAATCCTCACAACCAATCAGCCTGAGGGCCAATCAGTCCCACTGACATGCAAATAGCAACCAAGGCTCAACTACAGCAGGAAGGCATGAACAACCCACACAAGAACACATCTGGAGCACACAGCTCAGGAGACCAGGGAGACTATGCCACTGGCCCCACACATCACCTGCTACATAAGGCCACTCTACTAAGACTGGGAGATGTAGGAGCTCTATCTAGTACATATAAACAAACACAGAGAGGCAGCAAGAATGGGGAGACAAAGAAAACATGTCCCAAATGAAAGAACAGAACAACGCTTAAGATACAGAACTAAACAAAATGGAGATAAGCAATCTATCAGATGTAGAGTTCAAACCACTGGTTGTTAAGATGCTCAATGAACTTACAGGAAGAGTAGATGAACTCAGTGAGAACTTCAGCAAGGAAACAGAAAACATGAAAATGGAGATAGAAAAACATAAAAAAGAACCAATCAGAAAAGAAGACTACAATAATTGAAATAAAGAATACATCAGAGGGAATCAACAATAGATTAGATGAAGTAGAGGATCAAATCACTGATTTAGAATATAGGATAACAGAAAACACCCAGTCGGAAAGAGAAGAGAGACAGCAAAGAATTAAAAACCTATTTGAAGAAATAATGACTGAAAACTTCTCTAACCTGGTGAAGGAAACAGACATACAAGCCCAAGAAGTGCAGATTGTCCCAAACAGGATGAACCCAAAGAGCTCCATGCAAAAAGACACACTATAATTAAAATGCCAAAGGTTAAAGACAAGGAGAGAATCTTAAAAGCAGAAAAACAAACAAACAACAACAACAAAAACAGTTATTTACCTACAATGGAGCTCCCATAAGATTGTCAGTTGATTTCTCGACAGAAACTTTGCAATCCAGAAGGAATTGACATAAAATATTCAAAATGATGAAAAGCAAGGACCTGCAACCAAGATGACTCTACTCAGCAAAGCTATTATTTAGAATCAAAGGACAGATAAAGAGCTTACTAGATAAGTAAAAGCTGAAGAAGTCCATGGCCACCAAACCAGTATGCAAGAAATATTAAGGGGCTTCTTTAAGAAGAAAGAAAGAAAAGATAAAAAATGCAAGTAATAAAATGGCAATAACTACATATCTATCAACAATTACTTTAAATGTCAGTGGGTTTTATACTCCAGTCAAAAGATAGTGTAGCTAAATGAATAAGAAAACAAGATCCTTATATATGCTGCCGACAAGAGATTTACTTAAGTTGTAAAGATACACATAGACCGAAAGTAAAGGGATGAAAAAAGATATTTCATCAAAATGGATTCAAACAAACAAAAAGCTGGGGTAGCAGTACCTAAACTAGGCAAAATAGACTTTAAAACAAAGGCTATCACAAGAGACAAAGAAGGACCCAGTAATCTCACTTCTGGGCATTTATTTGAAGAAACACAAAACACTACTTTGAAGGAACATGTGCTTCCATATGTTCATTGCGGCATTATTTACATTATATGGAGGCAACCTGGGTGTTCATCAATTGAGAAATGGATAAAGAAGAGGTGGAATATTACTCAGCCATAAAAAGAATGAAATCTTATCATTGGCAGCATGGATGGAACTATAGAATATTGTGCTGAGAGGAGCAAGTCAGGCAGAGAAAGAAAAATGCCATATGATTTCTTTATATGTGGCATCCAAAGAACAAAATAAATAAAGAAAAAGGAAAGAAACTCATAGATACAGAGAACAAAGCGATGGCTGGCAGACAATGCGGGGTTGGAAGGAATGGGTGAAAAAGGGAGAGATTAAGAAGTATAAATTGATGATTACAAAATAGTCATGGGGATATAAGTGTAGTATAAGGAATAGAGTCAGTAATATTGTAATAAGTATGTATGGTGTCAGATGGGTCCTAGATTTATCAGGATGATCAATTAGTTATATAAATGTCTAATCACTACAAAGTACACCTGAAAGTAACATAATATTGTATGTCGACTGTAATTGAAAAAAAAACTATTTAAAAAATTCTTACTTGACTTTTGCTCCTAACCATGACAAAATAGTTAATACTGAACTATCTCATCCATGAAAAAATTATTAAAATGGAAAACATGTGTGCAGTAACTGTTTGGACTATCATATTTGAAAGAAGTAAAATACACAGGACTATCATATTTGAAAGAAGTAAAATACACAAAAATGTGATCCCTATGATTTTCCCATAATCACCCTAGTTTTCTCTGTGAGGGCACTTTCCTTCTAAGGAGCTGAGAAGTGGAGCTGAGCTGATCAGAAGTCTCAATGAGATGAAGAATCTATGAAAGAAGTCTCAGATTTGTTGAATGACTAGATTTGGAAGACAAGGGTGGAACATTCATTTGACTACATGGGGTAATCACTGCAGGTGCTTTGCTGTAGCAGGGCTAGTACACATACAAACAAAACTAGAAGTATCAGAGGTCAAGCAGTTCTGGAAGATGTTAGAGTTCTAGTCTATCCAAAGTTGACAGTCTTTACTAAGCACCTTAGATATTCAGTTGAGACTCAGTGAATGCTACTTCTTAGAAAATAACCATATCCTAGAGTAAGGGCACCCATTAGGACTCGATTTAAGACAATAATAGACCTATCCTAACAAAGAATAAGACCAAGCCAGGAAAAATTAATCTGCAACTGGCTTAACAAATTTTAAAAAGAGATAACATAATTTATATTCCTTTCAATGTTTCATCTACAAGTTCCAGCAAACCCTCAAACATTATAAAATACACTAAGGGTCAGAAAAAAAATGTTATCCAAATGTTGAGAAAAAGTTGGCAATTGAAAATGATTATGACTCAGATGTTGGAGTTAGTAGACAAAGTCTATAATGCAGAAATTTAAATATATCAAAGACTTTAAAAAATATGGTCATAATGAAAGAATATATAGGACATTTAAGCAGAGCCACCTACTGGAAAACAAAACAAAAACCTCTTTTTATCAACCTGTTAAAAATTCAAAATTCTAGAATTATTCCTATATAATATCTGATACTAGATGAGCCTAACACCACATTAGAAATGACATAAGAAAAAATAAGTGAACTAATAGTTCAATAGAAATTATATTATTTAAAGAACAATGAGAAGAAGATTGAATATAAATAGAGACTCAGTCACCTATGGCATGATATCAAGCAGTCTAGTATAAATGTAATTGTAGTTCGAGAGGGAGAGAGAAGGAATAAAAGTTATATTTTTTTTTTGAAGAAACAATGACTGAAAGCTTCTCAAATGCAGTGCAAATAATCTTGCCAGTTTAAGTAGCCCAATAAACTTCAAGCAGAATAAATCAAAAAACATCTTACCTAAATGCAACGGCATCAAACTGCTAAGGCTAAAGAGAAACAGACAATCTTGAAAATAGGTATAAAAACAAGAAAAATCTACACATACAAAAACATGAGTGATGGTTGACTCAAAAAAGAAATAATAAAAGCCAGATGCAATGAAATATCATATTTCTGTCCTAAAAGGACATACTGTCAACCCAGAATTCTATATCCAGTAAAAATATTCTTCAAAAAAGAAGCTCAAATAAGAACATTTTCAGATAAAAGAACACTAAGGTAATTCATTGTCAGCAGATCCACACTAAAAAAAAGTTCTAAAGAAAGTTTTAGAATTCTGGCTGGATAGAAATGATACTAGATGCAAATTTGAATGTACAGGAAAGAAAAACATCAGAAATAGTAAATATGTGGATAATAAAAGAGCATATAATATTTTTATTTTAATTTCCTTAACAAGATATATGACTATTGGAATATGTATATTCCAACATATATACAACACACACATACTACTATATTGGAAACTTTATATTATATATAGATGTATTATATATGACAAGAGCAATTCAAATTTTGGAATCAGGTTGCACCATGCTCTCTGTATCCTGGAGCATTTCTGTCTGAGTGATTAGCATATAATACAGGTGAACCCAGAAATCTATCAAGGCAGAGAACAGAATACAGAAGTGCTGTGTGCTAGCAGCCACCACTACCAGGCAGAAAATAAAGCCACAGAGCCTAGCTGCCTCCACCCACGCTCCCAGAGCTAGCGGTGGGCCCAAGAAGAAACTATAGCAACAAGTATCGGGCTACAAGGCATAGTGCCTGCAGCCCCGAGAATTGAAGGGACAGCTCCTGAGAAGCAGATGCGCACTGCAGCTAATCCAGTGCCAGGGATGGAGAAACAGAGGTGAGGCAGCTGAGGTCTGGCAGTAGAAATTATTGGGAGGAGAACAAAGCCACAAACCCATTCCACTCCCACCCATCGAGACCAATTCTAGTGAGCACTCTTGGGACACTTTAGGCATGCAACCCTGAATCTGGCTGCTGGGGCAGCACTGGGACTTCAGGGTCTCAGAACCCCATTGCCCATCACATTCTCCCATGGGGGTGGAGCCCTGAGACTGAGGCAACCTGGTCACAGAGGAGACACCCACTTTTCCAGGGAATACAAGGCATTTTCCACCACCCAGTAGAGATCCAAGAAGCCTGAGCACTGCAAAAGGTTTGTATTCCCTTCAGGTGCCACCTACTGGAAAACAAAACAAAAACCTCTTTTTATCAACCTGTTAAACGGATATCACCAATAATATAATATTTTTTTGAAAAAGCGGAGTTCATTCCCATAAACCTTTAGGCAGAGAAATAATTCATCAAATATCAAGAATGACCAAGGTAACAAGGCTGCTCAGAAAAAAATATGAAAAATCTCCAAAAATAAATTTAAAGACATGGAAATATGTGATTTAAATGACAGAGAATTCAAGATTGCAATTCTGAGAAAAAAAAAAACTCAATGAGATACAAGAAAACTCAGATAGTCAGTTTAACAAAGTCAGAAATAAAATCAATGAACAAAGGGAATACTTTACCAAAGAGATTAAAACTTTAAAAAAAGAACCAAATAGAAAGTCTAGAGCTGAAGAACTCAATAAAAGACATTAAGAATGAAATAGAGAGCTTAGGAAATAGAGCAGACTAGACAAGAATTAATGATATCTAAGAAAGGAATCTGGAAATGATACAGATAGAAAAAGAGAGAGACTTGAGAGTGAAAAAATATGAAAGAGCTCAACAGGAACTGACTTCATCAGAAAGAGCAATATAAGAATAATGGGTATACCAGAGGAGAAGAGAGGGAGAAGGGAACAAAGAACCTATTCAAACAAATAGTCGATAAGCACTTTATAAACCTATGAAAAGAAATGGATCCTTGAATCCAAGAAGCAAACAGAACACTTAATTATCTCAATCCGAAAAGGCCTTTTCCAAGGCACATTATGTTAAAACTGTCAAAAATTAATGACAAAGAAAGAATTCTCAAGGCAGTCAGAAAAAAGAAGATGCTAACCTATAAAAGAAATCCAATTAGATTATAATCAGATTTTTCAGCAGAAATTCTACAAGCTAGGAGAGACTGGAAGCAAATATTTAAACTATTCAAAGATAGAAATTACCAACCAAGAATAATAAATCCAGCAAAATTCTCCTTTAGGTATGAAGGAGAAATAAAGATGTTTCCAGACACACAGAAGAAGGGAATTTTCCACCTCAAGGCGTGCATTACAGAAAATATTGAAGGGGGTCATTCTACCTGAAACAAAACAAAAAGATACAAAACTATGAGTAAGGTGACTAACAAACAGACAGAAATAGAAAATTGCAACTCTTATAGGGTATCATACACTTAAATATTACATAATAATTAAAGGAAGAAAAATATTTTAAAAAGAGAAGACAATAGCTACTGCAACTTGGAAATAGACTCACAGCATAAATAGAGATAATTTGTGACAACAAAAACAGACAAGATGAGGGGGTAAAGTTCTGATCTTGCAAAGGAGAATTGAGATAAGATGCATGCAGAAGAAAAAGGACTACTCTATATGAGAAAGTATTTTTACATAAACTTAATGGTAATCACATACACAAAAAATCAGAACATAACATAACATATAACATAAAACACATAACATAAAACAAAAGGGAATAGAGAGAAAAATCATAGAATACCACCAAACTAAAATAATAAATAGAAACACAGGGCAAAGAAACAGTGGAGACTCTGAACTACCAGAAAACAAGATAAAATGGCTACAGAAAATCCTCATATGTAATCATCTTAAATGTAAATGTACTGAACTCACCAATAAAAAAGGTACATAGTAGCAGATTGGATCAAAAGATTAAACTCAACCATATGCTGCCTTCAAGAGACACATCTTAGCTGGAAACACAAATATGAACTCAAAGTGAAAGGGGGAAAACAGTACTTCGAGCAAATGGCATATAGGAAAAAGTGGATATAGTTGTATTTATATCTGATAAAATAGACTTCAAGATAAAAAACTTAACAAGAGACAAAGATGGATACTTCATAATACTTATCAATATATAAAGACATCAAGAAGACATAACATTTATCAATATATATGCTCCTAATCAGGGAGCACCAAAATATAGAAAGCAACTACTAACAGAACTAAAGGAAGAAATTGGCAATAACACAATTATCATAGGGAACCTAAATATCCCATTGACAGGTATATATATATCATCCAAACAGAAGATCAATAAGGAAATATCAGCCTTAAATGACACATTAGACCCACTGAACATAACATTTATAGAGCCTTTTATTCCAAATACCAGAGTATATATTCTTCTCTACAGCACATGGAACATTCTCAAGGATAGTCCATATGTTGGGACACAAAACTAGCCTCAACAAATTTAAGAAGATTGAAATCATACCAATCCTCTTCTTCGACCACAATGCTTTGAAACTGGAGATCAACTCCAAAAAGAAAGTGGGAAAACTACAAATATGTGCAGATTAAACAAAATGCTACTAAAGAATGACTGGGTCATAGAAGAAATAAAAAGAGAGATCAAGAGATGCATAGAAACAAATGAGATTGAAAATACAACACATCAAAACTTTTGAGACACAGCAAAAGTGATAATAAGAGGAAAGTTCAAGAAAAATCCCAAACAAACAACCTAACATTCATCTTAAAGAACTATAAGAATAAGAACAAATGAAGCCCAGTCAGCAGAAGAAAATAATACAAATTAAAGCAGAATTAAATAAAACTGAGAACAAAAATAGAAAAAAATTAATGCAACAAAGAGCTGGTTCTTTGAAAAGATCAATAAAATTGACAAACCACTGGGTAGACTCACTAAGAGAAAAAAAAAAAGGACACAAATAAACAAAATCAGAAATGAAAGAGAAATTATGACCAACACCACAAAAATATAAAGGATCATACAAGAATACTATGTAAGACTATATGAGTATATACCACCAAATTTAGTAACCCAGAAGAAAAGAACAAGTTCTTAGAAATATGCAACCTTCCTTGATGGAATTACAAAGAACTAGAAAATCTAATAGACTGATCAACAGTAAGGAAATGAAAACAATCATCAAAAACTTCTCAAAAAGTAAAGTCCAGGACCAGATGGTTTTACCAGTGAATTTTATCAAACATTCAGTTGATTTAATGCCTATTCTTCTCAAACTTTTCCACAAAACTGAAGAAGCAATATTTCCTAACATATTTTATGAGGCCAACATTACCCTGAAACCAAAACCTGGTAAAGATAACTCACAAAAAAGAAAACTATAAACCAATATCTCTGATGAACACAAATGCAAAAATCCTAAACAAAATATTAGCAAATAAAATACAACAATACATTAAAAACATTATATGTCATGATCAAGTGGGCTTTATTCCAGGAACACAAAGACAGTTTAACATATGCATATCAATTAATGTGATACACCACATAAATGAAATAAAGGGTAGGAATCATTTAATCATATTAATCAATGCAGAAAAAGCCTTTCACAAGACAGCATGCATTTATGATTAAAACAATTAAATAGGTATAGAAGAAAAGTACTTCAACATAATAAAGGCTATATATGACAAACTCTCAGCTAATATACTTACTGGTGAAAAACTGAAACCTTTTCCTCTAAGATTAGAAATAAAACAAGGATGCCCTCTCTTACCACTCTTATTCAATATAGTATTGAAAGTCCTCGTTAGAGCAGTCAGGAAGGAGAAAGAAATAAAAGGCATTCAAATTGAGAATGAAGTCAAATCATCACTTTTTGCAGATGACATGATTCTTCATGTAGAAAACCCTAAAGAGTACACCAAAAAAGCCTATTAGAAACAGTAAACAAATACAGTAAAGTTGCAGGGTACAAAATCAATGTACAAAAATTCATTGTGTTCCTGTATACAACAATGAAATTTCAGAAAAAGAAATGAAAAAAAAAATTCCTTTTGCAATTGCTTTTTATGGAATCACAGACTCCAAATAGCCAAAGCAATCCTGAGAAAAATAATAAAGCCAGACATATTACACTGCCTGACTTCAAATTATATACTACAATGCAGATAACCAAAACAGCATGGTATTAGCAGAAAAACAGACACTCAGACCAATGGAATGGATTTGAGAGCTCAGAAATATACCCACAAATATATGGGCAAATATGAATCGAAGGCCTAAATACAAGACCTGAAACAATAAATTGAATAGAAGAAAACAAAAGTATTAAAATCATGGACCTTGGCCTTAGAAAGGATTTTATGAATTTGACATCAAAGGCAAAGAAAGTAAAAGCAAAAATAAATGGGACTACATCAAACTAAAAAGCTACCACACAGCCTAAGAAATCATTCATAAAACAAAGGGGTAACCAAATGAATGGGAGAAGATATTTGCAAACAACATTTCTGATAAGGGGCTAATATCCAAAATATATAAAGAACTCATACAACTCAACAACGACAACAAAATTCAATTAAAAAAATGGTCAGAGACCTGAACTGATGTTTCTCCCAAGAAGACATACAAATGGCTAACAGACATTTAGAGAAATGCAAATCAAAACCACAATGAGATGTTACCTCAATAAGACAAGAAATAACAAGTGTTGGATAGAATGTGGAGAAAAAGTAACCCTTATTCACAACCAGTGGAAATGTAAATTGGTACAGCCACAATGGAAAATAGTGCAGCAGTTCCACAAAAAAATTAAGAATAGATCTACCATATGACTCAGCAATCCTTCTTCTGGGTATCTACCTGAAAAATTTGAAAACATTTATTTGTAAAGATATATGTACCTCTATGTTCATTGCAGCATTATCCATAGTAGTGAAAACATGAAAACAACCCAAGTGTCTTCCGATGATTATTGGATAAAGATGTGGTACATATATACAATGAAATATTACTCAGCCACAAGTAAAGAAATATTGTCATTTCTAACAATGTGGGTGGATCTCGAGATAATCATGCTAAGCAAAATAAGACAGAAAAAGCTGAGAACCATATGATTTCACTCATATGTGGAATATAAAACTGAAAGCAACAAATAAGACAAAGAAACAAAACCTCATAGACACAGACAATAGTTCAGTGGTTACCAGAGGGAAAGGAGGGAGTGGGAGGAGGTAGATAAGGGTAAAGAGGGTCAAATATATGGTGGCAGAAAGAGATTTGACTTTGGATGGTGAACACACAATACAATATACAGATGAGGTTCTATTAAATTTTACTCTTAAAATCTATATAATTTTATTAACCAATATCACCACAATAAATTTAATAAAAAGAAAAAAAGTCTAATATCTATGGTCTAGGTTTCTACCTTCAGAAGCAAGAAAAGGCTAGGTAAGAAAATAAAAATTAGTCCAAGAAGAAATAATAAAGATAAGAAATAATAAAGATAATCAACAAGACCAAAAGTTGGTTCTTTGAATAGAATAATAAAATTGATAAGCTCCTAGCAAGACTGACTAAAAACTAGAGGATGAAAATTAAAATTACCTTTATCAGAAATTAGGATATCATTGCAAATTTTATGGACAACAGAGGTAATGAGGAAACATAATTAACTACTTTATGCCAATAAGTTTGACAAGAATCATGAAAGAACAAATTCTTTGAAAAACACAATTTACCAAAAAGCCCTAAAATTTTAAAGTTGAATTTCTCAAAGTGTAGTCCCTGGACTAGGAATAATAATATCACCTAAGTATATGTTAGAAATGTAAATTCTCAGGCCCCATCCCAGCTCTACTAAATCAGAAACTCTGGGAGTGGGACTTAACCAGCCTGTGTTCTAAAAGTCCTAAAGATGATTCTGATGTGTGATAAAGTTATTTAAGACGACATGGACGAACCTTGAGAATCTTATGCTAAGTGAAATAAGATAGTAGCGGAAGGACAAATACTGTATGATTCCACTTATATACCTATGATAGTCAAACTCATAGAAGCGGATAATAAATGGTAGTTGCCAGTGGCTTGGTGGAATGGGAAATGGGGAATTGTTGCTCAATAGGTATAAAGTTTCAGTTATGCAAGATGAATAAGCCTCAAAGGTCAGCTGTTCAACATAGTATCTAATGCAGTATTATACATTTCAAATATAACATAACAAGAGGATAAATGTCAAGTTAAATGTTCTTACCATTAAAAAATAAAAAGCACATAGCAGAACAAACAAGGAAATTTTTAGACATGATGAATATGTTTAGTACCTTGATTGTGATAATATCAGTGGTGTATGCACATGTTCAAACTATTAAAATGTAAGCATTAAATATATGCATTTTTGTATATTACTAATACCTTAATAAAACTTTTTTAAGTTGGAAAAACACTGTATTAAATAAATTAAATTTATTTTCAAAATATTCCAACAAAACAAAATTCAGGCCAAAATGTTTTATTGATAAACTCTATCAAACATTTAAGAAAGAAATTTATATCAACTTTGCACCAAATCTTTCAGGTAATAGAAAAGCAGGAAACCTTCCAAATTTGCTTAGTGAGGCCATCATAACCTTAATACTAAAACTTAACAAAGTAATAAGAAGTAAAAACATACAGAACAATATCCCTTATAAGTATAGATATTAATTGCAAAAACCCTTTTCAAAATACTAGCACATCAAATCTAAAAATATATGTTTTTTTCCTCATTGTTATTACAATAAATTACTAAAAACTCAGTACCTTAAAACAACACAAATATCTTACAGTTCTGAAGATCAGAAGTCTGAAATGGGTTTTCAGCAGGATTGCATTCCTTTGAGGCCCTAGGGGAGAATTTGTTTCCTTGTCTTTTTCAGCCGCTAGAGGCTGCCTATATTCCTTAGATCATGGCCCCATATTACTCAGATCTTTGCTTCTTTAATCACATTCCCTTCCCTAACTCTAATCCTCCTATCTCCCTCTTATAAGGAAGGACCTTTGTAATTACTCCAACACCCTCAGATGATCCAAAATAATTCACCCAACTCAAAATCCTTAACGTTATTACATCTGCAAAGCCTCTTTTGCTACATAGGATAAGATATTCACAGAATTCAGGGATTAGTATGCATATATCTTTGGGGTATTATTCTGGCTATGACAATATGTGAAAAGATTACAAACCATGATCATCGGGATTTATCTCAGGATTAAAATGATTCAACATTTTAGAATAAATGTAGCTCACTTTATTTGCAGAATAAAGGGAAAATATATATGGCCAACTCAATGTATACTCAAATATAATTTGATAAAAGTCCAAATCGTTTCATGATTAATAAAAAATAATACTCCCAGCACACTAGGAAGGGGCGGGGGTGGGGGTGGGAAGAATTCTTCAATCTAATAAAAGGCATATATGAAAAACCTGCAGTTAATATCATACTTAATGGTAAAATGCTGAATGTGTTTCTCCTAAATCAGTAACATGGTAAGGATATGCATACTCAAAAACTTCAATTCAACACTGTACTGGATGTTTAGTCTAGTGCAAAAAGAAAAATAAAAACCATGAAGATTAAAAAGGAAGCATATTTTTAGATGACATAATTATTTATATATTAAGTCCTAAGTAACCAACAAAGCAATTATCAGAATTGCTAATTCAATTTGGCAAAATCAAATAGGTAGTTAGTATATAAAATTAATTGTACTTCTATACGTTAGCAGCAGACAATGTCAATAAAGTTTCAGAAACAACCAATTTACAATAATACGAAAAAACAAAATGTTTATAAAATATGTGTAAGACTTCAACAGGGAAAAATGAAGAACATTTCTGAGTATAATTTTAAAAGATTTAAACAAAATCTTTCATTCTCTTGCATTGGAAGACTTAGGATGTCAGTTCTCCCAAAATAGATTGATAGATTCAACATAATCTTAGTCAAAATTCCAGCAGATTTTTTTTTTGCAGAAACTCACAAGCTGAACCTAGAAATATTTGGAAATGCTTGAAATTTCCAAATGACTTTAAAAATAACAATATCAAAGGCAATGTAATTCCAAGACTCAGCGTGAAGCTTCAGTAATTAAGACATTATGGTATTAGCATAAGGATAGATAGAAAGAACAATGGAACAGAATAGTAACTTGAGAAATAGTCCTGTCCATATATAGTCAACTGTAAGGCACCAAAGGCATCAAAGCAATTTCATAGAGAAAAGAAAATCATTTTAACAAATAGTGTTGGAACAACTATATAATTATATAAGAAATATAATATAATTATAGCAATGGATTTTATTCATAGAATAAAATAAGATTTATGATAACTGTGGATCTATCTATGTGTCTCTCTACCTATCTATATGAATAAAGGACAGATAAGAAAATTTTCTTCCTTAGAGTAGAATGCCCACTAATAAATATAGAAGGGATTATGGAGTTAGAAAATCATCATTGGAGACTATAAATAGTGGATAAAAGTTTGATGAGTAACATGATATTTACAGAATCTCAAAATATCTACTCACAACTTAAATTTAAAAGACTTTAGCCACATGGTTAAGTTAATATCTCTAATATTGGAATAGACACCATATCCTTCTGACAGGATGCATTGAGTAAGGTAGAATATAAAAATTTTGTGGAATTCTAGCCATAATACAGAAACAGACAAACAGACAAACCCAAATTGAACAAATTTCAGGCCAGTATTCTTCAAAATGTGGGTCAAAAAAGACAAACAAGTCTCAGGAACAAGTTCATTAAAAGATATCAATATAAAAATATCAATATAAAAAAGACATCAATATAAAAATATCAATATAAAAAAGATATCAATATAAAAATTCTTATTTGAAATTTATACTGTAGCTGCATAAGAGAATATCCTCCTTAAGAAATACATACAAAAATATTTTTCATGGTAAAGAGGTTCTATACCTCCGATTTATATGCAAATGGTTTAAGAAATGTATATACCTATATTAAGAGCTGTGCATGTGTGTGTGTGTGTGTGTGTGTGTGTAAAGATAGATGACCAGATGATGGTGATAGATGACACGTAGATAGATGATAGATAGATAGATGGATGGATGGATGGATGGATGGATGGATGGATAGATAGATAGATGATAGAAAGATAGTAGATAGATAGATGGTAGATGATAGACAGACAGACAGACAGACAGATAGATTGATGATAGAATGATAAACCAGATAGTAGTAGAGCAAAATATAAATAAATGTTGAATTTCAATAATAGTATTTAGAATTGTACTGTTTTTGCAATTACAAACTAGGTTTGAAATTAAGTAAAAAGAACAATTTAAAAATTCTTATTTTGTGAAAGAGTTGTGCCTATGAAAAATTTTATATGTGATATAAAAATATTTGGTAACTAAAGAAAGTATTTTAATAGATAACTGAAGAAATTTCTGAATGCTGAGACTGAGTACGGTAGCATACTACTGGATGAAAAGGCTCAGAAAAATAGATTCTTAAGAAGATAATACAAGGTCCACAAAAATAAATTTAAGTTTAAGTTATAGGCTAAGTGACAGAGAATTAAATACATATAAGAAGTAATTTCTACTATTTAAGCTTTGATAAATTAAATATTTTAAAAGTGGAATTTCTAAACCACGTATACCATTTTCCTCAACTAAATTTTGCTATCACCTGTTAAGAATTAATATCTCTGTTATTTTTACTCACAACCATTATGAAGATGGACATTGATCAATGAAACAATTATTTATCCCAGAAAAGAATTATCTTTTAGCTAAATGGGCAGTATATGGGTCCATCTCTAAGCAATGTACAATTTAAAGTGGACAATAAAATTATATTTCACTTCCATTATACACAGAAGTCCAATTTTATTAGGCTTTCAATTGTCTTTACACATCATTACCCTGCTGGCTAGGCCACTAGTCCGTGAATTTCAAAGCAATGCATGGGATTTCACCATATAACTCCTACCAACAAAATGCTTGCTTTGTGCAATGAAAACCTACAGGGTTCATAGATTTTGGAAACAGAAATGTCTCATTAGGTCATCTTGCTCATTATTTCGAAAGATTATTACTCATTATATGATTTCTATTCCCAAATGGTTTACCCAGTCAGACTTGCAACAACTCTACCATTACAACTGTCTGCTGACTTCTGAAGACCATTTTAAAATGTACTGCGGATTCCTTTATAACCTACATGTCTATTTTCCACAAAGAATTTAAAGGATAAAATACCAGGGTTTTTTCTGTAAGTGCATCTAAACTGAATGTCTTCATTGTTTCTTCAGTATATTTTCTATTCAACCAATAGTCTCGCAAGTTTTGCTTCAAATTTAGACCACAACCAAATGCTACTGGTGAGATTTTTTTTTTATTCCTTGTGATTTGACTGGCCAAGGAATATATACCATAGAAATAATATGGTTGCAAATGCTTCAGCAGTTAAGAAGAGTTCCATTAATTACTACTCAAAAACTAATATAATAACAACATTATTCCCTAAAGTAAAATTTCACAGCATAATCAATTTTTATTTAATATGTAATATGCTCAGATAAATAAGACACAAAATATAAAGCTTCATTTTTATCAAAAGCACTATTTATGTAAAAGTAATGTGACTAATTTTTATTTATTTGTTATATTTTAGCATTATTTACAGATTGGAATTTTGGAAACCGTCTTTTATTCTTATTTAGATTTTGCCTCCAGACGTTAGTTTCACAAATGGTTTTAAGATCAGGGATTATAGTGTCCACCAAAGCATTCTAAGATAGCTATGAGGAATAGAATATCATATTTCTAAAATACATAGTAATCAAGTCTCTGTATTTCAATATCCTTTTCTTATTAATGCAATATAAATAGAATATTTTGAGTGTGCTTTCAGTGCTTTCTGTGAGAACTTCAAACTAATCTAATCATCTGGCTGTCATTTTTAATCGCCATGAAATATTTATTTTAAAACATTTTAGTAATGAAGTAATAAATTGTCATAGTTAATTTCTATTTATTTAAAAATATTTTGTATTTAATTCATAAAGGACATCTCAATAAATTCTAAAAATGAAAAATAGTACAAAACACATACTCTTAAATAGTCAAAACTCAATCATGTGTAAAATAACAAAATAAGAACAAAAACTTCTTCCTGACTCATGGATAAAAGAAAAAAATTAACTTCTGATGAAAGTTTATAGAATATCTATATTTTTAATTGATATATTTACAATCATGCTTATAAATCAGAAGAACTATCTGTTAACAAGAAGCTTTAAGAAATATCCAAATGTAGGAGAAACCAGGCAAACTGGCATAGATGGTAGTGGCTTTGTTCATCTGCTCTTACGACCACACCAAAGTTGTGACGGAAACATAGAGCAAACAGCAAGCCTGGGGTCTAAATGAACAGAAGCACTACACTAGAGAGAGAAATAAGAAATCATCCTGCAACAGTAGAAGGTGGGGTGGGGGAGGCGGTAGGGAGAGACACAAGGCTGCCAGGTCCCAAACAACTGAGTGGACAGAGGCTGCGGCAGATACAACCAGCAACTGCCTATGCCTCTTAAAGGGACCACGTTACCGTGGACTTTTACAGGGACAGACCTGCTTGCTCTGAGCACCAGCACTACCAGGTGGGCTGCTCAGGAGTCACCAAGACTTACAGGGGGACACTGAATTGTGGGATTGAGGGCCAGAGGCAAGGGTGTCTCCTGGGCAGAAGTACTGGCAGTATATACCCATTGTTCCTCTGTTGAGCCCTCCCTCCTCCCAGTGTGCGTATGCAGTGCTGCCATAGCTGAGATATCATCATACTGGATAACAGAGGTCTCTCTGCCCAGAGGATTCCCTGAAACTCTGCCTCCCCCAACTCATGGCCCTACCCAAGCCACATCCAGTTGTGTCCACGGCAAGCCTTGTGCAACTTTCTGAGCAAGCTCCAAGACCCACACTGGTGGCAGCTGACTTCAGTTTCTGGCGTGGTTTTCTGAGGCAACTATAAGTACAGCATTTGTGGATTGCTTGCTGAATCCTAACAGGTGGCCTCGGAGGGGCACAGGCTGGTGCTAACCTTGGCCTCATCTGAACTCTTCTCAGGACTGTGACACTGGACACCTACTTCATAAAGCCACGCTAATAAGACCGGGAGACTTAGGAACTTTGTTTAGTACATAGAAACAGACACAGAAAGGCAGCCAAAGAAGACAAAGAAGCAGAAACCATATGAGACAACAGAACAGAGTTCCAGGGATAATGGAGTCAAACAATCTAATAGATGCAGAGTTCAAAACACTGGTTATAAAGATGCTCAATGAACTTAGGGAAGTGTAAATGAACTCAGTGAGAACTTTAACAAAAAATAAAAACATAAAAATGGAAATGGAAATTATGAAAAGGAACCAGTCAGAAATGAAGAATACATTATCTGAAATGAAGAATATATTAGAGAGAATTAACAGAGTGGATGAAGAAGAGGATTGAACCACCGATATAGAGGGATTCCAAGGACACCCAATCAGAACAGCAAGAAAAAAGAAGCCAAGATTATAATAATAATTTAAAGAGCCTATGGGACAAAATTAAGTGTAAAAACATCCATGTAATAAGGGGTACCTGAAGGAAGAGAAGGAGAACAAGTTGAAAAGCTATTTGAGGAAATAATGATAGAAAACTTATTTTGTCTTATCATTTATCTCTCTGAATGTCAACCTATGTGAGAACACAGGATAAGTTATAGCAGAAATTCTGCGTTACTCATTGATCTTTTCTCAATATCCAGTACAGCATCTAAGACACACAGACCATCAAAAAACACTTGTGCAATTATTAAACAAACAGATGAATAACTGAATAAATGAATTATTGAATAAAAAAGCATATGAATAGAAAGATAGTGCAGGACCAGGCAGACAAAGCTATGTGGACCCTAAAAAGATGTTAGGCATTTATACGTAAATAATTGGGAGCCAAAGAAGTATTAAGCAGATTAGTGCCCTGATATCATGAGTTTATCTTTACCATCACGTTTGTACTCATTACCTATCCACTTCTCATAAAGATCTTTTTTATCTTATTTACATATTCATGGGGCATAGACCACTATATATGTAGTGATATGTATATAGCATATATTATATATTGTACATATATGAAGTGATACAAAATTACTTAAGTCCAAATCTAACATACAGGTGACTTGTAACAATGCAAAGATTTAATAGTTCAGCATTGTTTTATGATTATAGTAATAATAAATGGCAACAGCAACAGGAATTACCATTTATGGAATGCCTTCCCTAAAGAGATAATTATAAAATTGTTACTATAAAATATTCCTATAAACAACCTAGTAAATATATTATTAACCCAATTAGAGATTTAAAAAAAAATTGATTTAGAAAAAATAAGTAGGATACACAAGGCTTCACAATTAAAAAGTAGTGGAACTAGAATTCAAACAAGGTCATCTATCGAATTCTAAAGTCAATTTTTCATCTCATGATATAAATGCAGCACTAATCTGTGTTCTACATATCTCTTACCACAATATCATATTTTCTCTTAGAAGTAAACTAGTTATATTTCATTCAATAAATAAATTTTGAGAACATAATGTAACTTTTCAGAGGTTGAAAAGGAATGAATTTATTAAAAGAGTTAAAGGAGTTATCTCATTTAAATGTCAGTCTCTTAATTAATATTACCTATTAATTCTTTCATTTTGAAAAAAGGTTATGCAATCCTCAAATATAATTATAAAGTAGCTCAAAAGAGAAGTTTAAGTAAAGGTAGTTCATAGAGTAATTCCTTCTTCTCTTCTAACTATACTGCTTTCAAGGTGAACTTGTTTTGGTCACATGAAAGAGATGGGGATTGTTCTCTAATGCCCCAGTCATGAATCTGAAAAAAGTAAAGGTCTTAAGCACACTGAGCACTTTCCCTCAAGTAGTTTTCCTGAAATTTTTGAAATATTTCTTTTATTACTGTTAAAGATACTTTGAGTATGTGGCACTTCTCTAATAAATGTTATTTTACAAAATTGCTTTAGAAAGAGACTATTGCAATTGAGAATTCACAAAATATTTTAAATTTTGATTTGACTGCCAGGAAACTAGAGATATAAACTTCATGGTTGCTTAAAAAACAAACAAACAAAAAAAAAAAACTTTTTAAAGAAGGTGTACTGATTGTGCAATACATTTATTATAATTTCCCAAGTAGTATAGTGTCTCTTTGAATAACACTGCAGAAAATGTTTTTATGCCAAAGCTCATTATATACATTACTACATTACAGAATTACTGGTGAGTTCTTTATGTATTCCATTTACAAAACATAATTATTTCCAGAGCTAATAGCCAAGCTATCCACCAAATTATTAATGTTATACAGTTCCCTTGCGAACACTCAAAATCTACCTCTTTCACCCCTTGTGTAAGTTTTTAACTAAAGTCTGTACTAAACTCATATTATTGAATGCACTAGCAAATAGCTGCAGCCTGGTGATTTAGTAAATATTTTACATGAGAATTTGCCAAACATTCCCTATAGAAAGTTTTCTCTTAAATGTGATAGGAGCTTTGGGAAAATCATCTTAAAATCAAAGTTGGTTCCCTATTTTCTGAAATGAATGGCTTTAATTCTCTAATGCAAAATAGTCTTTCATGGGTTTTGAATAATGCCTTTTTAAGGCACTGCTTACAATTATACTCAAGCATCAGTGGAAAAGAAGAAAAAATTAGACAATGAGAAAAAAATGTCAGCACATTAAGCTGTCAACATATTTATGTTCTCTAAGATTATTCACATTAGGACATTACTAAAGACCAAGGTAAAGTTCACTGAGAGCTGTAAGTCTTTAAATTTCTGCCAAAGCCTTTAGGAAATGAATAGAAAACATATTGTTTCAGCTGAGAATCACTTTGTAAAATGAAAGCTTTCAATGCTTTTAAGTGTAGACCTTCACAAGAATAAACTGTCCCCCTGATAGTCTATCATCTTTCCTATTTCTGACCCTAATGCCACATGCTTCTCCCTATTATTATAATTCTAATCGAATTTAGAAAATTGATCCTGGAACAACACATTTATAGAGCAGGATCTCACACTCAGGCAAAGTTAGTAGATGAGGACAAAACAGATTATGTTATTCTTTGTTAACGTATTTTCTTGATCATCATTCAGTAATGACACTGAGCTGTAGAAGTCCTTCCTCGAAAAGAAAAATAAAACAATAAATGGCATGTACTAAAATGGATATACGTTTTCTACATGAAATGAGAAAAAAATAATATATCCCACTCTTACTGTTTTAAATTATCTTTTCCATAAGCTGTCCAATTTATCAGTGTTCAAGATATATATAATCTTGTATATATAAACACACCTTAAAAGATATTTATAAAATTATATTTTTCAAAGTGAATCACATCTCTCCCCAAAACAATAGCATTTGAGAAGAAAATCTTCCTAAATGTGTGAAAATGGAGAACTGAGGACAACAGAGAGATTCCTATTTCAAATTCCATTACCTTCCAGCATGGTTTTTGACAAGTAAGTTAACACCAGTATGCCATTGCTTCATCTAATGTATAATGAGGAAGTTGATACAAATCAGAACAGGCAAATAGGTTTTTCTTTATGGGACAATTCTGAATTGATGGAAGTGACTACATGAAATACATGCTGAAAATTAATCAGAGGTTATGTGACCTTAAAGCTCAAAGAACAAGAATGTGATGCGTTAGAAACATCTGCCTTAAGAATGGAATGGGTCAGTGGTGACATATATGCCTGAAGTTAACCATTCCTAGGCTACATGATTGCCCCAATTGTCCCAGATATGTCTGCAAATGCAATTGTAGCTCTCTAGACATGCTTCAAAGACTGCAATCAGAAAAGCAATAAAATCAAGATATCAGGGCTCCAATCACCTACACACACACACACACACACACACACACGCACGCACGCACACAGGCTTCAATTAATAAAATTTCTTTCAGTTTATTTTAAATATTATACTTTTACATGAAGTTTTCTTCAGAGTTGTTCTATTGCACGCATAACACACTAACACTTTAAATCATTGTATCAAGGCAAAGAATAGATTTACTTTTTGCGAACCATATGATTTCACTCATATGTGGAATATAAAACTGAAAGTAACACATGAACAAAACAAGAAACAAAAACTCATAGATGCCGACAACAATATGATGGTTACCAGAGAGAAAGGAGGGTGTGGGAGGATGTAGATAAGGGTAAAGAAGGTCAAATATATGGTGGCAGAAAGAGATTTGACTTTGGGTGATGAACACACAATGTATATACAGATGAGATTTTATTGAATTGTACTCTTGAAACCTGTATAATTTTATTAACCAATATCACCCTAATAAATTTAATTAAAAAAAAAGAAAAGAAAATATAGGTTTCTCCTAAGTAGGTGCTATGGAAAACAATTCTATGAGAATAAAAAAATTTAAGCTCCCCCAGATCTAAAGCCTGAGGTGATTAGAGAGAGATTCTGAAATACCATATTAGAAATAACATTCATGGTGCTGAAAGAAGAGAGCTGTGAAAAAAATAGGTATTGTTGTTCTCAGAGTGTCCTGGAAATTTTCTAGTTAGATTTTGACTTTTAATTTTTTCTGCAAAGAAATATGATATCTATTATGGTGAAAAAGCAAAATTACATTGACACTGACTAAAATAATTGCCATATTGTAATAAAAATGAATCCTGTGAGTGTACATGCTTATAACATCATACATAATTATGAATTAATTGGAATTCTGGTAATTATATTGTATAAATGCCTGAGTTGAAAATTCATTCTAAAATATACACATGGGAGAATATTTGGCAGTTGTGTATCTAAATCACCAACACCAACTGGAAGTAATAGCACAATATTTGACTATATTTACACGCAATATGAAATCACAGTGGGGCAAAGCCGGAAAAAAATTGATTTGAATCTCCTTTAGTCTTAAAGTCATTATCAGAAGTATAGCTTCTAGATAGGTAAGATTCCACTACATTCTTCACTCTTGAGATTATGTCTGGTAATCACTTTTAAGAGGTGTAATGATATAACTGATATCTTGTCTTTAGCACCTTAGCGATAGAGCAAGGTGAGAGTACGCATCCATGAAGTCATGCACATTCATCTTTTTTCTCAGTACCATATCCCTTCTTGTGAAAAGAGGCCTTCTTTATGTATTAAGTCAAATATTAATGGGGGGTGCTTATTATGTCCACAGTGATCAGTCCTGCATATGTTCTCTCATAAAAAAGGGAGAAAAAACACTTTGTTTATCTGATAAACATTCTTGTTCTCTGCTGGAAAGTCTGAAAGTAGTTTCCTAAATATGGGGAGCATCTCTCAATATTATTCCAAACTATAAATTTTGCTTATAGGTGTATTATGATACAATAAGCCTGGTCCCCCAACCTCACAGATATTTATTGAATTATTCTTTAACTTTATAACAAAGTTGTGGCCTAACTGTTGCCATAACATGTGTCCAAAGCCCCATAGCTGTTGCCATAACATGGATATGGAAAGAAGTCAGGATATCCTGCCACAACCTCTTTTCTGAGCCTGCGCTTCGCGAGACAACATTTAAAGATTCTTTACCACCGGGATCACTAGACTAGATTCTCTCCTTACTAATGAAGAGTATTTCCTGGCCTTTGGGAGTTTCTAGTATTACTTCCTGTCTCTTTCCTATAATCAGGGCCACCTCAGTCCATAGAAATATTATAAAAGTATTGAATTGCAAAGAGAAAGGAGTTTCAACAGCAGTCATCTCAAAAGAGCCTTTAGCCTCTGTGCAAATTTGCATAGCACAATCTCGAAACTTTCCGTTTGTTGGGTCTTCTATATGTGTGATATGTAATGCAATTTAGACACAGAGCTGGAATTTCAGTCTGTATACCTCACCCCAGGACAGTTGGTACCATTCCTTTTTTATATGCATAATCAACGTGAACCATACAAATCAATAAATGGTTATTCAAGGTAACTTGATGGCTTCACAGATAGAAATAGAAATGACTACTGACTTCTCTTTTGAAAATACAAATAATAATACCACCAACAATAGCAAGAGGAGGGCAGGGATGTAGAATTTTAGTCGCCAATTTTCATTCTAAAATTTAATTTACCTGAAGGTTCACAATAGATACTAAACAAATATTTGATAATCAACTACTAAAAATGATGTGAGGTACTATTTCTTCTTTCAATTTCTGGCTAGGGGTGAAAGAAAACCACACATGCAATTTTATTAAAAATATGTTATCAATTTGAGGATTGAGGATTTGGTGTTAAGCATATTTATGACAGTAGAGATAAAAAATCTGAGATTCTTTTTAAAGTGGTAATTTCTAAATGACAGTGAAACATGCGAAAATGGAGAAGGAGTGAAAGATCAGTCCTAGAGAGACATATCAGGGTATCATTTGCACTTAGATGATAAAGAGCTGGCACCTACTTGGCAATGCCGACCAAAAGCCCTAGAAAAAGGTTTCCCTTCTTCTCAACCAGTTATATCACCCTGAGAATTTCTTCTAAGGAAATAATTTAAAGAAAGAAAACGGTTGTTTACTGCTGTATATTAATAGTGAAGAAGAAGAAAGGGGAGGAGAAGGAAAAAGAAACAGAAAATGCCAAATGCTCCAGGGAATGTGGATCCACAGAAACTTATTTACTGCTGGCAGGCAAGCAAAATGCATAGCCACTCTGATGGACAGTTTAGCTGTTTCTAACAAAATTAAATATACTCTTGCCATACAATCCAATAATCATGTTCCTTGTATTTACACAAATGAGTTGAAAACTTATATTCACACAATAACTTGTACATGGATGTTTATAGCAGCTTTATTCATAACTACCAACACTTGGAAGCAACCAAGATGTCTTTCAGTAGGAGAATGGATAAATAAACTGTGGTATACCCAGACAATGGAATATTTTTCAGCACTAAAAGGCAATGAGTTATAAAGATAAGAAAAGAAATGGAAGAATCTTAAATACATATGACTAAGTGAAAGAAGCCTACATGAGTCTAAATACATGACATTCTAAAAAAGGCAAAACTATGGAGACAGTGTAAGGGATTAGGGGGAATGAATAGATGGGCACAGAGGATTTTGGGGACAGTGAAATGATTTCATATAATACTATAATGGTGAATACATGTCATTATACATTTTTCAAAAGCCATGGAATGTTTAACATATAATGAACCCTGAGGTAAACTATGGACTTTGGGTGATAATGATGTGCCAATGTAGGTTCATCAGCTGTAACAACTGTACCACTCTGGTACAGAATGTTGACAGTTGGGAAGGCTATAGGAGGTGGGGGTCAGAGGGTATATGGAAACTGTGTATTTTCCATTCAATTTTGCTGTAAACCTAAAACTGCTCTAAAAATGTAAGTCCATTTTAGGAAAATAAGAAATATCCCAAGCATTTGATGCATTCCAAGCATCAGGCAATTATTATACCTAATGTAAAACCTAATGTAAAAGATTATAAGCTAAAGAGCAACATAGAAAATATTTTACAACACAGTAAAGGAAATATCTGAATCCCAATGTACCTTACCATTACAGCAATGGAAAATACATATGAAAATAGACATACTTAAAGGAAGCATGTAGTTTAAGTGAAAGTGATTATGGCGGTCATTTTCGTTGCTTTAAATCCCTGCAATTACTGTACTATATCACATAGAAAAAATGCATTTTCAAAGGAGGGCCATGTTATTATCGGACTCATTTGGTTGATATTGCACAGTAAGAAATATTATCAATGCTCCCTACAGATCAATAAACTCTTATATTTTGTGACTCAAAATCATAATTCAACAAAGATTAATTGAACATTAATTAAATATCATGAAATTTATTAGGCACTGTGGATACAATTGTGCCAAAAATTGACAGGTTTCTATTTTCATGGAGCTTACATACTTAACTGAGGAAGTGTAAATAAAATCATAGGTCAGATGATAAAAATTCCCCACTATATATATTCTACAGAAAAGAAGTATGCAAAGCTTACCTTAAAAACAATGGGTGTCACTGATCTAATAAGGGAGGTGAAGAAAGACTTCTTCAAAGAGGGGACACGAGCTGAGTTCAGAAAGATGAGTCAGTATTCATTAGCCAGAAAAGGGAAGGAAAAACATGTCAGAGATGATAAAGCATGCAAAAGGCTTTTTGGCTGGAAAAAAAAAAAAAACCTGTAAATGGATGAGATTGAAACAAATTTGATGTTACTACAAAGAGATGTAAGGTAGGTAGGGCCTAATCAATGTCGGGCTTCAGGGACATGTTGACAATTATTATCCTAAGAGCCATGGAAAGCCTTTGAGGGATTTTAAAAAGGGACAAGTGGTGATTTTAAATCTAAACCATGAAAAGATCATGCTTAATGAAAGTTGAAGTAAGTTGATATAGGAGCTATTTCAGTCTTAGACAAGAGTGGCAGAGAGAGAAAAAGGAACAGATTTGAGAATAAACAAAATTCATCTGGTGAATGGACATGGGTGGATGAAAGAGAGGGGCCAGAAAGATGCAAGTGTTTTTCCTTAGCATACCCTAGAGGGACTTTCCAAAGTCATTTCCAAACTACCACCATTTTCATGTTCTACCACTACCATTTTGTAATTTATGCTCCATTCACATTGGACCATTTGCCATTCCCTGAACATTGTTTGCTCTCACATGTCCGCTTTTTCCTACTTTTAATATGTTCTGTATTTTTTGCTCAAGATTGACTAGCTTAAATTTTATCTCTTTTGTGAGTCTTTATTTTATTTTTATTTTTCAGTCAGTTCATACATATAGACTTAGTTGTGATCTGGGATGTCATGATAGTTTTCATATGCCTTACCACATGTTGTGGACTGAGTTATATTCCTCCAAAATTTATATATTGAAACCCTTAAACCCCCAGTACACTAGAATGTGATCATATTTGGTGATGAGGACTTCAAAGAGGTAAAGTTAAATAAGGTCATAACGGTAGGGCTCTAACCCAATAAGACTAGTATCCTTATAAGAAGAGATAGCAGGGATGCACATGCAAAGATGAAGACACAAGAAAATGGCTGCTGCAAGCCAAAGAAAGAGATTTCAGGAGAAACTAAACTGGAAAACATCTTGATCTTGGACTTCTGATATCCAGAACTGCGAGAAAATAAATTTCTGTTGTTTAAGCCACCTAGTCTGTGGTATTTTTTTATGGAAGCCCTAGCAGACTAATAGTATTAAACTAAATTTATGTACACTTCTTTCTTTTCAAATAGGTCATAGATCATAAAATCGTTACTTTATTTTCTATTTTGTATTTCTAGTGTCTGGTACAGACGCTATACACACTAGATCTGTGGTAAAATTTGGATGAATAGGTTAATAAGCTCCTAGAATCCTAATTATATATATATTCCCCACAAACACTGTCTTTATACTCTACTCATCTATCTTGGAGAGTTTAACTAAATTTCTCTCTAGGCTTTTTCTCTGAGTTTGAGTAAGATATTTTCACCTGCCTTCTGTTCATTTCCATTTGGTTATCACAACTTCATTTCAAACTGAATTTATCCATAACTTATTTAGCATCTTTTCCTCCACAAACTAGCTTCTTCTCTTAATTCCTCTGTATTTCAAATATTTACATTTGAAATCTTATTTTCATTTCACATATCTTCCCACTACATCCCACTTATGGTGAGGTTTGGCCAAAATGTCTCTCCAAATTGTATACTTCTTCTTTCTCAGTACCTCTCTCAAATCAGTTCTTAATGTGTATGCGTACCATTGCAATGGTCATCTAAGCTTTGTTCTTTCTGTTTCTCCTCAGAGAAAAGATCTTTTCCAGATATTAACTTTTATTTATCACTTAAATATTCATATGTATAAAATATCATGGCCTCTAATTAACCATTTCTCAATAAATCTTAAAGAAAAGAGAAGTGGGACATGTGTGTGGCTAAAATTTATGAAGAGTAATGAAAAATTAAGCTCACAGATGTATGGATATGAACTGAGTAAGAGGAAGAAACATATTTAGATATATGAAAAAATGGCAAAATATGATAATGTCAAAGTAACTGCTGCATTTAAGAACAATAAATACAAATCAGCAGAATGCAGACTCTGTATGCAGTTAAGTTTCAGTTATCTGGGAACTGGCTACCTTATGTTCTTTTCTTAACACTAGTATGTTTCCATTAAGTTCACCATTTTATTTTTCATACAATAACAGGAAAATATATCATAATTGCATTAAGCAAAGAGTGCACATCTCAGGAATGTGATTTATTGTTGCTATTGATCAAAAATATTTCAGAGATTATCTCTGAATTCCATTTATTAGTACAACATTTGAATTGGGGATAAAGTAATAGTAAACGTTTATACCAATGTAAATAATTCTCAAATGTTATTACTGAGTTTGAAAATAACTAAAATTTATGAATAACTCACTTTATTCTTCTTCTCCTTGTCAATGTATTGACAATACAATAATCTAAACCATCTGTTAAATTTTAGTTTTCAACTTAGCCTTGGACTTGGTCAGCTGATTTTTCCCATAGGTCTGATTTCAGAAAAGGGCAAGAGATAGCTGATAAGACTTTTTTTTTAGCATTAGAGAAAAAAATGAGTGTTTTTCTAAATGATTTTCAATATTTTTTTGAGGTAAGTTTCAGAACCAAATTTCTAAATTTTAATGATCTGAGATAGGAAATACACAAATGACTTCAAGTATTCCTGGAGTTACACAGGCTTTTATTTGAACTATCACTCAATTTTTACCTTCCATGTACATGTTTAGCCAACTTGAATTTTTTTTTTTTTTTTAGTGTCAAAATTGTAATTATAAAAGGGCAGCACTTTGAGGAAACTTCCAATGTAGAACTGAAATCTATTAATTTTTTTAATCTATGATGACAAATCAAAAATACATATGAACTCACACATTAGTATCACAATGGCTTCCTCTCCAGTCATTGTTCTTCTGGCTTTAATATTTTAAAAGCAAGACAATTGATCTACATTTTATTTCTTGGTTTGTTAAAGTTTATATGAAATCTTCAATGTATGTGTATGAGGAGGATTGAAGTGGTAAAAGAGTGTGCAATATATGATTTGTTTTAGTTGTATCTTTTTATGACTATATTTTTATTTTTCTGAACCCAGTTTTCTAGAAAAATAAAATAATTAGTTATCTGTATTCCAGTTGAATAAAAATATTTCATTAACGATTTAGATAATCTAAGATATTCACTTGAACATTAGGTAATAACATCTGAACAGAGATTGTACATTGAAGATGAACTACCAGAGTATGCAAGCAGTCCAAGCTATTTTTTGGTTATAAAGATATTTCAGAAATAATTTTTCACATTGAGTCCTTAACCCTTAGAAATAATTCACTGAACATTTCTAGTATTACATGAAAAATTTTTTCTTTATCCTCCAAGAAGAGCGTTAAAGTTTTCAGTAACAGTTTACACATGTCAGAATATTTAGTTTGCTTAGCCCATAAGCCCGAAAATTTGAAATCACTTTGTTGATTCCATTTTATCAGCCACCATTTACTTTGCTGCATGTCAGCACATGTGTTAGGCACCTATGCTTAAATAAACCTTGTCGACACTCTGAAAAGAAGAATATATAAATAAGCTTTAACAGTATACCCCAACATGTTATTTTATGTGACCACAGATTCCATTTTTTACCAGCTACTCTATAGACTGAATTACTAAAACATTTATAGCATATAGACAGCATGAGGCCAGGTTTCACAAAGATTTCTTGAATAACATGGAATCATGACACATTTATTAATAACTATACACCCTGAAATAAGCGATGCCATTTTTTACAATTTGTTCTGTAGTGTGAACAAGTAAAAAGATTTTTAAAAGCCATGTAGTACACACAGCATACTTGCTGCACTAAGAATTGATTCATAAGTGCATGCAACTTAGACAAGTATGAAAAACATCTCCAACTTTGCAATTCCTGCTTTTCTATTTTCTAAACTTCCTCAAGAAAGATGAAAAATACTTTTCAAGATATGACTGCCCCCTCACTTTTTCTTCTTTTTTCTGACAGTGAGAATTTTTACATAACAGTAAGAAAGGCATTTCTAATAAATAATGTGTTATTAAGAAAAGCCTAATCTGCCCAAAATAAATTGTAAAACACATAATGATTTAAATGATTGAAAATTTTAAGTCTGCTTAAATCAAAGTAATATGTTTAGTTATTAAAATTATATGTAGTCATGGCTATTTCCAAATGAAATTAAAGGTGTTCGCTCTCTCCTATGGGTTTAAAGTAAGTTTAAAATTCGACCATTATAATAAATATTTTTTTTTTTAGTCATTTACAGTCTCTCCTCTGGCCCACAATAGCTCGTGTTGCTTCTCAAGTTCAAAGTATATTTAACCCTCTCAAGGTTTCCAGAGATCTCATCCTATTATAAAATCAGGTCAAAGTCCAAAATCTCATCATCTCTTTACTTCAAAGTCCAAAATCTAATCAGGTCCAGGTGCTGATGAAGCTTCTTCATTTAATCCATTAAGGACAGCTGCTGAGGAACAGCTACTCATTGACATGTGCAATTAAAGGACAAATTATCAGACACTCCAAATGTACATTGGGAGGGGGAAGGGCAAAGAGTAATAATTATAGCTATTCTAGTTCAAAAATGGGGAAAATGAATGTAAAAAAACATAATTCTGAAATCCAGCTGGACAAATGTTGTATTTTTCTGGATTAGGTCTCAAGGTCTGGGAAATTTTTCTAGTGGTTCTCAGCTCTACTTTCTGGGCTCTTGATTCTGCCCTTTGAATCATCTTCTCTTTTTCATACAAGGCAGCATATGTTTGCAGCTCTTCACTTTAAAAATCAAAAGCTATTCATGGTAAAACTTTTAGTAAATACTAATCAATGAGATATTTGCTGAAACAATATTCTAGGTGTGTCTATAAGGGTATTTCTGGATGATATTAACACTTGAATTGGTAGATTGATTAAAGCAGACTGTCCTCTTCAATGTGGGCAAGCCTCTCCCAATCCTTTAAAGGCCTGAAGAGAACAAAAAGCTGAGCAAGAGAATTCTGCTGGTGGTCTTCAAGCTGAGACAGTGGCTTTCTCCTGCCACTGGACTTGGAATAGAACTAACATTGTTGGCCTTCTCAAGTCTCTGACTTACTGACTGCAGATCTTGACTGACTAATGAAAAAATAACAATTACCTAAGATTTCAAAGGCATGCAAGGTAAAAGCATAAGTAACTTGCTCCATATTCTACAGTGTATAGACATGTGAAAACTAGATCATGAGTTTGGACAAATTAGTCCAATAAGTTACACTACTCGTCATTATAATGACCATTACCAAAGGCAAAAACAAAAGTTTACTACTGAAAGACAATATGTTTACCCTTCCTAAAACTTCATATGAAAGGAGAATGATGGCTCCTAGAGAAAACATAAGGTGATTAAGGTGATGTCTTCCCTAATTTGAGTTAGGCAAAGATTTCTTAGAAAAGTCACAAAAAAGTACAAACCATAGAAGAAAAAATGATAAATTAGATTTCATCAAAATTTTATACTCATTAAAAATAATCGTTGAGAAACAAATCGGCAAGTCCCACCCCCAGGTTTGATGAGTAACTAAGAGTACTCACAGTACTCAAGATATAGTTCTCCTCACAGCTATGATTATTACAGAAAAACATGCAAAGCAAAATCAGCAAAGAGAAAAGGAACATGCAAACTTTTAGTGAAACTAAAAGGAACAAGCTTCCAAGGGATTTTTCCCAGTGGAGTCGCAGGATGTGTTTAATTCTCCCAGCAATGAGTTGCGACAACACATGAAATTTTACCAACCACGAAAGCGCATGAAACTTGATGCCCAGGGTTTTGCATGAGGACTGGTCATATATGCATCCTCTGCCTGGCAAGTATACAAACTCCAGACTCCCAAAAGGAAAGCAAGTGTTAAGTATAAAAACTATATTGTTTGTCCAAAAAACACAGAGAGCCATTTTTATCAGGTAATGGTTAGAACTCTCTCAAAATCCAAATTCTCAGATGCCAGCCAAGGGTCAATCATATAAACAGGACTTTCAAAAAACAGCCATATGGCCTACTATGTTAACTCTATTCTGTAAACATGTTGAATATTTTTTCATCTGCTTTTGTATAATTTTTTCATCTGCTTTTGTATAACTTTCTTTTACCCATTTTTTTCATTATATTGCTTATCTTTTTATTATTCCAGATACAAGTTATATGCCAAATTATCTGTTGTTTCTATTTCCTTTTACTCTAAGGTTCTTGAGGACCCTCCAACACAACTTCACTGGTCATTAACAAAATGTAAATTCAATCCATAACGAGATACAGAATGTAGTCTTTTCTAACCGGCTTTTTTTTTTTTCATGTATCTATACTATATCTACCAAGAGGCTAAAATAAATAAATGTCACTAGCAACACCGAATGTTAGTGAATATATAGAGTAACTAAACTCTCATATGGTGGGAATGTAAAATGGTACAACTTTAGAAAAGAGTTTGACAGTTTCTTTAAAAGTTAAAATATACGTTACCCTATCTCTCAGTAATTCCACTCTTAGCATTTGTCAATGATAAATAGAAACAAATGTCCACCAAAAGCCTTGTACGAGATGTTTATACCAGCTTTATTCAAATAGCTAATAACTGAAAAAAAGCTCACTTGTCACTCAAAAGAAATATGAATAATTATACTTAGGTATATTCATATAATAAAATATTACCTCACAATAAAAAGATTTAAACTACTAATATATGCACCAATGTGGATGAATCTCAAAAATATAATACTGAATGAAAAAGCCAGATATAAAAAGTACATATCATATTATGATTCAATTTGTAAGAAATTCTATAATATACAAAAATAACCTAAGGTAGAAATAAAATTATTGGTTGCTGTTTTAGTGGGCAGAGGGTGGGGATTGGTTGAGAAGAAGTATGAAAGAACTTTTGGGGGTGATAGAAATATTCTGTGTCTTGATACAGATGTGAGCTGTATACTGTAGGATTTGTCAAAATTAATGGAACTTTAAATGGCACGGTCAAGAGTGTTTTATTGTATATAAATTACACCTCAAAAAAAAAAAAGGAAAGGATAAATTTATCAGAACACAGCAGTACATTTTGTGAGTGCCTTTCATCATTATTAAAATGAGCACTACTAAAACCGTCTGCAGGTATGGCCAGTATTTTCATTCTCTCTTCTTTGGAATCTCTTAATGAAAGTTGTGCTTATTTTTAAAGTGAAAAATAATTGTAAAGTATATGAATTTAATCATTAAAATAAAATCAACCAACTAAAATTGATATGATTTTAAAATGGATATTAGACAAACTCTTGCTAAATGAAATGTCATTCAAATTCATAAAAAAAATTACACTTCACAATTGTTTCGACTCTCAACCCTTAATTAAGCAAAAATAAATAAATAAAACCTACAAATGCAAAAATTTGTTCTATCACATGTTTTCAGCTTTCAGGAAAATTATAAAATTAAATTTATCAAAAGGTTATATTTACATTTTATCTTTCATATACATATATATATATATCTTCTAATAAACCTGTTGTTTTTTGTTGTTTTTATTCTGATCATTGAACTTTAAGGTAACTATCCTCACTGAAATTGCCTGGGTCGATATTACTGTTAATTTCAATCAGCCATTCCTAGGCATACGCCTTAAAAAAACTGATGAATCGATGGATATAATTACATTAATCCAAGAGCTTACTTTATGGTCCATTTTAAGAACACTTGATATTTAAATATTTTCCTTCCTTCAAACAGCATAATGTGGTAATAAAAAACAAATGAGTCCAATTTTGTGTTAAAATATTTTCTTTTAAAAATTTGAGGATAATGAGTTATAATATAAGGCAGTTTTAGCTAAATTTTTCAAAGATAATTTTTATTGGTTTTTCACTAGTTATTTATATCAAACCAAGTGTTCCTTTTACTTTACTAGAGATTCCAATATAAACATTTATTCACATAATTTAATTTCTCCAAATTTCTCACACTCAAATACAATATACTATTTAAAATAATTCTGGAGACTTGAAGAGGTGTAAAATGAGACATTCTTTTTAAATCACACCTTGGTTAAATTGATAACACATGGCTATTGTTGAGTAAGGTCTTCAAATGTGGCAGCAGCTGAAACTGATCATTTAGAAATGAAAAGACTGGCCTCAGTTTATAGAATTATAAAGAGTAGTTAATTCCTAACTCATATATATATAATATGAAGTGCACTTATTATTTCTTCAGGAAAGCATGTGAGAAAAAATATTTATGCATAAGCAAATATGTTTTCATTCTGAATGATCATATTTGATCACCTGCATAGACCCAACTTACCACCTTGTCAACATTTCAACTGCAGTTTTCACTGTGAAGACCTAACTATTCAACATAGAGTGCTAGATCTTATTATGTGCCAGACACTACTCAAAATGCTTTACATATGATGCTGATTTAGTCTCCATTTAATTCACTGATGAAGGGTATCATTTTTCCCATTTCACTCTTAGACTGAGACTCAGAAATATTAAGCAACTTTTCTAAGTTTGCACTGTGAGAAAATGATGGAGCTGAGATTGAAGTGCACATCTTCTGACTTCGAAGCACTTATGATTATATAACATTGCCACCTATAATTTCAGAAAATTTCAAATGCCTTGAATTTAGTTCATTTATTATTGCTTTCAACTCACAAGTTTAATAGTTAATTCATAAAGAGGTAAAAAAAATTTTTTTTTGTTAGACAAAGTTAATAACATCGTTGAAACATTCATGTTGTATCATTCCAAATGTGTTTCTGAACTACTTTCTGAAAGTGAAATCAAAAGGTATTTTGATTTATTATTTCAAGTTAGGATAATGTTTTTTAGATATTCTTAATTTTTTTAATAACCAGTTACTAGAGTTTGAAACTATTATTTAATGGTTAATTTAATATTTGCTAAACCTCTATGAGATTGCAAAAATTGCTTTCTGTGCTATTTAGAATTTCTATGAAATCTGCTATACTGTTAGCCTTGTATTTGCCTATATATATTATGTAGTGGGAACCACTCTAACTTCTTACTTTTTTACCTATCTCATCCATCTCTCATGGTGAGTGAACTGAAAGCTGAGCTGATGGTTCATAAAATCCCTTGAAGTAAATTCATTTCAGGTTGCTCTCCCATCTAATTTTTACACATGACATGTTTTACAGAGGCCATCAAAGTCATGTTTTGATTTGATATGAATTAAAAACAGATAAATTATGAAATCCAGCAATATAAAAATCTAAGCATCTTGTTGATGTGCCATTTAACAAAGCTATTTATAATCTCATATTTTACTCAGAGCAATCATAAGCCGCATTTTGAGATTTGCTTGTTTCTGGATAAAGGAAAATCAGAAAAATACTCAATTAACCTTTGTGTAAGAAGCAGTATGATATGGGGGGGGAAATGGATTTTAGATGGGTGGGGGTTTCAAGACCATCTTGAATATTTAGTCTCCCAAAATGCCAATCTTCTAAGCTGTGAAAACATAAAAATTTGATTTTGCAAGGTTGTTGTAAAAATTTGATGAGATAACATAGGTAAAGTGAACAGCAGTTGACTGGGATATAGAGGAACCAGACTCTCCAACAGAGATCTCTAAGTAATCATAAACTTACAGACTCTAACAATGCAAATAAAAATCCTTTTTTTCAAATAAATTTAATAAGTATTATCATCACAATAGTATAATGATGAAAATAGAATAATTTCACATCTGACAGAAAGAAAAATCTAGAACAGAAAGTTTATCTAAATGGAAAACAATATGGTGACAACATAATAGAATTAATATTTAGTCTTTCTTAGAATATTTTCAATACCCTCAAAATAAAATCCCATACCCATCATCAGTCACGTTTCATTTCTCCCCAATCCTCTCCCATCTCTAAGCAACTGTTTATCTACTTTCCATCTCTGTAGAGCTGCCTATACTAGATATTTCACATAAAAGGAGTCATACAAAGTTTTTTTTTTTTTCTCACTAGCTTCTTTTGCTTAGCATATGGTTTCAAGAATCATCCATGTTGTAGCATGGATCATTACTTCATTCCTTTTTTATTGACAAATACATTCCATACTATAAACACCACATTTTATCTTTTCTTCAGTTGATGAACATTTGGGTCATTTTCACTTTGGGAGATCATGAACAATAATATATAATAAAGATCATGATGGGAGAAATGAGAATGTAAAGGAGGATGAGCACTATTGGGGTTATTGAAATGTGCTAACACCCTGGCTGTTGAGATGAAGGAGCAAAGATCAGTTACTAAAGCCTACATTAGGTCATGTTTCGATACTCAAAGTAGAAATTTTTATGTCATCACATGGTACCTTCTAGGTGATAGTCACAGACAGTGCCATATCCTACTATGAATTATTGCTCTCATCAGTTATTTACCTATTCTCATTTACCACTATATTTTTTATGCTACACAATGCCCAGGCCTTCATCAATGTTATGTCATTACTCTGTTAAAGACATTTTCCATGGTCATGCAAAACGAGTGCAATAAAATAGTTTAAATACTTTCAAGCTAGGTATAAACAGTAGCTGGGAAAGGACACTCTTAGAGACTAATGCTGGAGTAACAAGTTGTAAACGTCATTGTTGAATTTCCCATGTTTGTGCCTATCATGTAAAGAGTACTGGATTTTAGTTTAGAGAAACGTGCAGAATGAAAGTCATCCTCAGGTCTCTCCCCTTGAAACAACGATAAATTGAACATCTAAAACTCAACTAAAAACACCCAAACTGCACACCAGCACGTCTGAGTGTGAGATCTGCTCATAAAAGCTACCACAGGTCAGAACCCTGGGTGTCGGGCGGTGGACTGGGAGAAATAAAGAAGCTGCCTCTCATAGCCACTGAAGCTCCCTGCAGGAGGAGGGGGAAGGAAGAAGGTGTAGTGGTTCCATGAACAACCCTGTCTGGGAGAGCCGTGAGCTCCACGCGGCAGGTGGCAGGGCCCAGTCATGAAGATAGAGAGCCGAGAAGCAGGACAGCAAAGAAACAACAGTTGATATTTACCAGCTGCGGTTGCAAAACCAAGGATGAGCCAGAGCCCCCAAGCCCCAACCCAGAGTGCCCCTACCCCATATCCTCCAAAACCGAGCCCTGCGGAGCCCAGGAGAATCTCAGCAAATGCTATCGAAACTGTCGCTAACACTGACAGAGACTGAGACTGAGAGTAATGAGTGTGATTATACCTAAAAAAAAAAAAAAAAGGCATTATTAAGACATTATATAAAGCAAGGATTCAAGAGGCTTAGCCTACAACTCCTGGAAACGAAAAGAAAAACACCTTCTTTGCAACAGGCTAAAGAGACACCTTTATGTAATAAATCTCCTTTCTGGAAAAACAGCAGAATACACTTCCATTAATACCCAGGTGGAGAAATAATCCACTAAACATCATGAACAACCAAGGTGACAAGGTATCTCAGAAAGAAAAAGAAAAATCTCCAGAAAATTAGCTTACAGACATAGAAATATGCAACTTAAATGACAGAGAATTCCGGGTGGTATTTCTGAAAAAACTCAATGAGTTCTGAAACAAGTCATATCAACAGTTTCAAGAATTGAAAAACACCTAGAAGAGCAGAATGAGTTATTTAGGAAGGAGATTGAAATCTGCAAGAAGAACAGAATAGATCTACTGGAGATAAACACACACACACACACACACACTGCAAGAGTTGAAAAATGAAATAGCAAGCTTGGGAAATAGAGTCAACCAAATGGAGGAAAGGATCAGTGATATCAAAGACAGAAATTTAGAAATAAATCAGAAGGAAGAAGAGAGAAACTGAAGAATGAAAAATAATGAAAAAGAAATTCAAGAACTAGCTAATACCATCAGGAGAGGAAACATAAGAATAATGGTCATTACCGAAGGCGAGGAAAAGGAGCAGTGACTAGAAAGGATTTTCAGACAAATAGTGGATGAGAATGTCCCAAATTAAAGAAATGAGCTGGAACTAGGAATTCAAGAAGTCAACAGAACATCCAAATATCTCAAACCAAGGACTTCACCAAGACACATTGTGTTAAAATTATCAAAAATCAATGACAAAGACAGAATTCTCAGAGTAGCCAGAGAGAAGAAAACAGAACTTATAATGGAAAACCCATTAGATTATCATTGGACTACTCAGCGTAAAGCTTATAAGCCAGAAAGGAGTGGAATCAAATATTCAAACTATTAAGTGAAAGGAACTACCCGCCTAGAATAAGGCACCTAGCTAAGCTCTTCTTTAGATATGAAGGAGAAATTAAGACCTTTCTAGACATACAAAAATTGAAATTCTCCACTACAAGGCCTGCACTAGAGGAAATAATGAAAGGGATTAGCTCACCGAAAACAAAAATGACAAAAAAATTAATTAATTTAAAAAATACATAATTAGGAGTAAAGTAACTATTAGGCAAATAGAAGCCGAGGAGTGCGTTACTAGGAAAGGGCATTATAAGCTTAAACAATAAGAAAAGAATTGCTATAGCAAGATAGTAATGAACATTCAGAATATATAGAGACAAATTGAGACAACAATGATTGAAAAGGGGAGGATTCAAAGATCTAAATTTGCAAAGGGGAATGGAAGTACAGCACACACAGAAGAAAATGAACAAATATATATATATATATATATACACACACACTACACACACACACACACACACACACACACTATTCTTTACATATTCACAACGATAACCACACACCAAAGATTCAGAACCAGTGTATATAACATAAAACGAGAAGAACCAGAGGGAAAATTCACAAAAGCCTACCAAAATAAAGAAAACAGAAACACAAGGACAAGGAAGCAATGAAAACACCAAGCTCTCAGAAAGCAAAAGATAAAATGGCTATAAGAAGACCTCATATTTCAATAATCACCCTAAATGTAAATGGACTGAACTCACCAATAAAAAGGCACAGAGTTGCAGAATGGATCAAAAAAGAAAACCCAACCATATGCTGCCTCCAGGAGACAAGTCTCAGCTCCAAAGACAAAGATAGACTCAAAATGAAAGGGTGGAAAATGATATTTCAAGCAAATGGCATTCAGAGAAAAGTGGGACTAGTGGTACTAATATTGGATGAAATAGACTTCAAAATGAAAATGTAAAGATACTGAGGGATACTTCATAATGATAAAGGGAATCATGCGCCAAGAAGACATAACACTTACTATGCTCCCAGTCAGGGAGCCCCGAAATATGTAAAGCAATTACTATCAGAACTAAAGGGAAAAACAGTTCAAAACACTATCGTAGTAGGGGACCTAAATACTCCACTGTCAAATATGGACAGATCATCCAAACAGAAAATCAATAAGGAAATAGCATCCTTAAATGATGCATTAGACCAAGTGGACATACTCGACATTTACAGCTCCTTTCATCCCAAAACAGCTGCTTACACATTCTTCTCTAGTTCACATGGAATATTCTCAAGGATTGATCACATACTGGGACACAGAAGTATCCTCAACAAATATAAAAGGGTTGAAATCATACCAACCATATTCTCCGACATAATGCTTTGAAACTAGAGATCAACTGCAAAAAGAAAGAGAGAAGAATCACAAATACATAGAGATTAAGCAACATGCTACTGAAGAATGACTAGTCAGAGAAGAAATAAAAAGCGAGATCAAGAGATACATAGAAACTAATGATAATGATAGTACAACATATGAAATTTTGGGACATGGCAAAAGCGGTCATAAGAGGAAAGTTCATATCATTACAGGCCCAAAACAAGAACAAGATCTCCAAAAACAAGAACGAGCCCAAATAAACAACCTAACACCTCATCTTAAAAAACTAGAAAAGGAAGAAAAATGAAACCTAAAGTCAGCAGAAGGAAAGACATCATCAAAATTAGAACAGAAATAAATGAAATTGAAAGCAAAAAAATAATAGAAAAAATAAATGCAACTAAGAGCTGGTTCTTTGAAAATGTTAATAAAATTGACAAACCCCTAGATGGACTAACTAAAGAAAAAAGAAAAAGAACACAAATAAACAAAATCAGAGATGAAAGAGGGGAAATTATGACTGACAATGCAGAAATACAAGGGATCATACAAGAATACTATGAAAAAGTATATAACACCAAATTTAGTAACCTAGAAGAAATGGAGCAGTACTTAGAAAAGTACAACCTTCCTAAACTGAATCCAGAAGAACTAGAAAATCTAAAAAGACTGCTCAGCAGTATGGAAATTGAAACAATCATCAAAAATTTACCAAAATGTAAAAGTCCAGGACCAGATGGCTTCGCCAGTGAATTCTACCAAACATTCAAAGATTTAATACCTATTCTCCTCAAACTCTTCCAAAAAAATCGAAGAGGAGGCAACACTTCCCAACTCATTTTATGAGGTCGAATTACCCTGATACCAAAACCTGGTAAAGATAACACAAAAACTACAGACCAATATTTCTCAAGAACACAGATGCAAAAATCCTAAATAAGATATTAGCAAACCTAATACAGCAACATATTTAAAAGATTATACACCACGATCAAGTGGGCTTCATCCCAGAGGCACAGGGATGGTTTAACATACGCAAATCGATTAATGTGATACACCACATAAACAAATTAAAAAATAAGAATCATATGATCATATCAATAGATGCAGAAAAAGCTTTCGACAAGATACAGCATCCATTTATGATCAAAACACTTTACAAATTCAGTATAGAAGGAAAGTACCTCAACATAATAAAAGCCATCTATGACAAATCCTCAGCCAACATTATACTGAATGGTGAAAAACTAAAAACCTTCCCTCTAAGATCAGGAACAAGGCAAAACTGTCACTATTTGCAGGTGACATTATTTTCTATATAGAAAACCCTAAAGACTCCACAAGGAGACTACTAGAAACAATAAGCAAATAAAGTTTCGAATACAAAATCAACGTTTAAAATCCATAGTGTTCCTATACTCTAATAATAAAGTGTCAGAAAAAGAAGTGGAAAAAATAATTCCTTTTGCAACTGCAACAAAAAGAATAAAATACCTATGAATAAATTTAAAGAAATAAGTGAAAGACCTGTATAATGAAAACTATAAGACCCTATTAAAAGAAATTGAAGAAGATACAAAGAAATGGAAAGATATTCCATGTTCTTGGAATGAAAGAATCAACATAGTTAAAATGACCATATTACCTAAAGCATTATGCAGACTTAATGCAATCCCCATCAAAATCCCATCGACATTTTTTTAAAATGGAAAAAAAAATCATCAGATTTGTCTGGAAGCACAAAAGACCCCAAATTGCCAAAGCGATCCTGAAAAAAGAACGAGGCTGGAGGCATCACTCTGCCTGAGTTCAAATTATATACTACAACGTGACAGTAATCAAAATAGCATGGTATTGGCAGAAAAACAGACACTCGGACCAGTGGAACAGAATCGAAAGTCTAGAAGTAAACTCGTATTTATATGGGTAAACAGTTTTTAACAAAAGAGCCAAAAACATACAGTGGAGAAAGGAAAGCTTCTTCAATAAATGGTGCTGAGAAAATTAGAAAGCCACCTGCAAAAGAATGAAACTAGTCTGTTGTCTATCACCACCTACCAAAATTAACTCAAAGTGGATTAAGTACTTGAATAAAAGACCTGAAACAATAAAATACATAGAAGAAAACATAGGAACTAAATTCAAAGACCTTGGACTTAAAGAAGATTTTATGAATTTGACCTTAAAAGCAAGGGAAGTAAAAGCTAAAATAAATGAATGGGACTACGTCAAACTAAAAAGCTTCTGCTCAGCAAAAGAAACCATCAACAGGGTAAAGAGACAACCATCTGAATAGGAAAATATATTTGCAAGCAATGCCTCCGATAAGGGCCTAATATCCAAAATATACAATGAATTCATACAACTCAATAAGAACAAAAAATCAAACGATCCTATCAAAAAATGGGCAGAGGACCTGAACAGACACTTCTCTCTAGAGGACATACAAATGGCCAACAGACATTTGAAAAGATGCTCAACATCATTAGCTATTAGGGAAATGCAAATCAAAACCACAATGAGATACCATCTCACACCTGTTAGAATAGCTGTTATCAACAGAACTAGTAATAACAAATATTGGAGAGGATGCAGAGAAAAAGGAACCCTCCTCATACACTGCTAGTAGGATTGCAAATTTGTACTGCCGCTATGGAAAACAGTATGGAGGTTCCTCAAAAAACTAAGAATTGATCTACCATGTGATCCAGCAATCCCTCTACTGGGTATTTACCCCAAAGACTTGAAAACCCATATCCATATATATTTACACTATATGTTCACCATATCCAAAAAGATATTTGCACACCAATGTTCATAGCAGCATTATTCACAGTGGCCAAGACATGGAAACAACCAAAGTGTCCTACCATAGCTGATTGGCTAAAGAAGCTGTGGTATATATACAATGGAATATTACTCAGCCGTAAGAAGAGATGAAATACTGCCATTTGCAGCAACATGAGATAATCATGCTAAGCGAAAGAAGCCAGACAGAAAATCACATGACATCACTTATATGTGGGATATAAACCTAAAAGCAACAAACGAACAGGACAAACAAACAGACTCATAGACATGAACTATAGACTAGTAGTTACCAGAGAGTAGAGGGTGGGGTAAGGGGGAAAGTAGATGAGCAAAGAGTGTCAAATATGTGATGAGAGAAAGAAATTTAACTATGTGAGGTGAACATATAGTGTAAATATATATGCCTTATTCTTAAAGTGTACAGCTGAAACATTGGATTTTGTTAACCAATGTCACCATAAATATATATATATATATATAATTTTAAGAAATAAAATAAAATAATAAAGAGCACTGGATTTGCTACAAATAAGCAGATTTCACTTTTGGAATAAATATTTCTGCTTAATAAAATGTTCTAGTTCATTTAGCATATTCTATACTAACCTTATTATCCATTAACATATCCAAGGAAACTTTCTTATTTCCAGCCTGATTTGTGCATTTATGTCATGAACACTACAGATATCTGAGACTATATCAACACTATACAACATCTAGTATACATGACAGAAAAACCGCTGAATTAAAATTTGAATTTAATTAATATCATGGTTAATATATCATTATTATATTCAAGACAAGAAAATACATTTACATGAAGAATCAGACTGTGAAAGATATCAGTACTTAATCTATTTGAGAATGTAATACAGGACAACATAAAATGATTTTAGTACATGTTATATCCTGTATAACATTTACTAATCTGGAGGAAAACTGATATATTCTTTTTTAAAATTCTGAAATAACTTAAGACCAAAATGTGCAACATCAAAAACATCTTCTAAAAATGGATGTGTAAAGCACCACATGATAAACAACCAAGGCTTTTTTTAATTGGCAAAATATTTGTATACCATTATGTAACTTCAAATTAGCTTTTGAAATATCCTGCCTTCATTGAATTGTGATAAATTCAGTGCCTTATCTTCAAATGCAGACAATAAAATGCATCCTGATAAGAGTAATAAAATGTTTACTTTTAATGGAATTCTAGTCCTAGAAATTAAAATTTCTGTTAACACATGACTTATAATAGCTTTAACATATATTGTGAAGAAGAATCTTATATAGTACACAATTATGACGTTTACTATAATTGTTTTATAGTCACGCTCATCCAGTTTTAAGACCCAAATGTTCACTAATATTGACTGTTGTGTTTGACATTTTCACATCTCTCTGAAGTGTACTTTGAGAACCTATAACATTCCCTTACTGCTATGAAGGCAAATGTTTATTTAAACTTTCAATTAGAAAAACAGACACTTTGTATTTTTAAAGTTAATTCTCTTCACCATTTCTAACTTTTAGTTTAAATCTTTTTTCTTTCTTTGACACAAAGTCTTTATTTTCTCTGGAAAGCAACCAAATGACTTTTTTTGAGTTTTTAACATTAAGTATATGTAAATCATCTATAAACACTTAAAATATATCTTGCTAGCCAGTGACAGGATTCAAATTAAAAGACTGATGATAACAAGTTAGATATGATGAAACCTGTCAGAAACTATCTGGATGTAAATGTGGTGAATTATTTTATTATTTTATATATAAATACAATGTCACAGAATATATGTTAAGTACAAAGAAATTCCCCATGTCAATGGGCTTTAGAATCAGACAATCCTGTGTTCAAATCCCCGTTTATCACGTATCAGCTACATAACCTTGGACAAATTATTTAACTTCTCAAGAATAAATGCCCCATCTGCAAAGCAGAAATAATATACCTACTTCACAGTATTGTTGAGAGGATTATTTAAAAACACAAATGTAAATAGTAAAATAAGTACTTGACCCAGAGTAAATAATAAATGTTAAATTTTCTTTTTATCAATAGGCTCAGAGTAAAATAAGTAAATAAATACATTCTGACTATAAGATTATTAAGGTAATAAAGTGGACTACTGGGGTGCTGTAAAATCTCCTGTGAGTATCTTCTCAAAACAGATAAGGCTGTTTCTCCAATAGACTATTTATGAACCTTACATCTCAACAGACTTGCCTCTTTATTGACCTTCAATCTCCTGTTGCTTTCATGTATGATTTAATAGCTAGAAGCATGTTGCTTAAGGAATAGTAGAGATTCTCTTCCCAGAGGAATGCAGAACTTTTGATTCAAATACAAATCCAGGATGTAAGCTTCAAAATCCTTCACTAATGCTTCATCTTCATCATATTTATCTCCTTAGCTTGTAGTTCAAGATAGTGGATTCTTTCATATTCATTATTTGCTGTTTCTCTCTTACCAACACGACAAAAACAAAAAAAAGTATGGATTTAGAATGAAAATACTTAATTTTAAGCCTTGTCCACAGCATTATTTCTGAACATCAGGTTCTACTTTTTTAAGAAAATAAACTACCCTGTATATGTCATTAGAGAGAGTCAACATTCAATCATATGATAGAGAAAATGCAAGATATTAAAAATGCAATAATGAGAAACACTTTAGGACAAAGCTAAGACTTTAATAGAGAATGCCAAGCAATTAGTCAAACCAGACTGATGTGGGTGTCATGACCAGGGAAGCTCATGCTTTAGTTTTATTATAAACCTAACATAGGATATCTCTTCTACTACTAAAATATCTTTCCCTTTACTAGCTAAGATATCCTAATTTAAAACTCTGTAAGATTCACAACTAAATAAAAGTCAAAACACACCAAGCTATCTACAATAGGTTCCACAGCCTCTTTCAACCTGTATAGGTGTGTGTGTGTGTGTGTGTGTGTGTGTGTGTGTACATACAAACATATTCACTTATTCATCTAACTACAGCTCATTTTGATTACATGGGTCTTTCATTTGTATTTATCTATATTTATCTGTATTTCCTTTATTCTTCTTATTAATGACCATGTTTCACTTTCCTTTATGACTCCACATTATCCTAATATGTTTCAAGTAATAGTATTTTAAAAAATAAATTCCTCTTGGAATTATGAAATGAAGAAAGTATTTAGGGCAAATATTCAATTGTTTATAAATTTTAAAAATAAGCTATTACTCCTGATTTCTTGGGCATTCAATTCTCATTTGGGCTCATAGTAACAATCAGAGATCAAACTTAAGATAGAAGAACTTGTTTTAGAATATTCAGATTTTTTTAAAGTTTTACTTGTATATATATATATATATATCATTATTATATATAAGCGATACACATATATTGTTGGGGAAAAAAACAAGAGAAACTAAAGAGAAATTAAAAAGAATCACCTATAATTCTACTACACTGCTTATATTTTGGAGTATCTGTTTCATGATATTTTATGCACATCAACATGCCAGACTTTTAAAAATAAAATTATATGATTTCTAGTTTTATAATTGGTTTATTTCAATTACATGTACTAAGTTTGTCTTCATGGCAATAACCATGCATGGATGTAATAATTATAATAGCTTCAGAGTATTCCATTGCATATACCAAATTATTTACCAATCCAATATAATTGGACATTCATATGGCTTTAGTTATTTTATATAAACAATATTAGAAATATACCTGGATCTTTGTACAATTGTCCAATTATTTCCCTTGAATAAATTTCTAAAATTAGAATTCCTTATGTCAAAGAATATGTATCTTTTTAGTATACTTTGACAAAATCCTCCAAAATGTTTCGCTTTATTTTCATTCTCACTAGCAGGAATGAAAAATGCCTCTTTCCTATATTCTCACCAATACTGAGTTTTACTTTTTCAAAATTTGTCTGTATGTGGAATATTCTACTTTAGTCACATACCTTCTATTACTACTAAGGTTGATATTTACATACATCTTAGTTGGTTATTTGTTTTTCTTATAAGAAATGCCATTTCTCATCCCCTGCTTATTTTTTTAATTTAGCAGTTTCTTTGTATTGTTTAATAAAGAGCTGTTTATATGTTAATGTTGATAAGCTTTACCTGTGTGTATGCTACAAATATTTTTTCAAGGCTTTTTTCTCCCTTTTAGTGTATTTATTGTAGTGATATAAATATATAGTGGGGAACCCCAAGTTTCCTTGGATTTTAGATTCAACGTTAGTGAACCTTCTCCAGTACCCTCAGTGTGTGTGAGGGCATATGCTTTATGACTCCAAGGTTCTTCTGCTTCCTCACCATAATGTTTAACAATCTATACTACCAATGCCTGTTCATTCTTTTATTTCTACCTCCTTGAGATTATGAGCAGTCTTATTTATATATTGACATAAACAGAAACTTTCCTAAATTAGCACTCTCAGTTACTGTCTAGTAGACTTTCATAATCTGTATTTAATTTTATGAACCCAGTGTTATTAGTACAAGTATTCAATTATATAAGCACTTGGTACCATGTACTTCTTCAAAACATATAATTTTAAGACTCATATTAGTTATACAATTGCTAAGTTAATATGTGTTGCCTCTCTAGAAAAATCAAGTCTACTTTGTACATGAATAGATTACCACTATATTTCATTAATTGTAGTAGGTATAGAATGAGAATTGTGAAAAAATGAATCAACAAATAAATAGTATACAGTTTATAACCAAGGACATCTAGATGAAATATTTCACCATTGCTCTGACTTTATTGAAAATAATTTAAAATACTTTACTATCCAGATTATGATAGCAAACACTATATGATAGAATCATGAAGAAGATTTCTAGTTTAATTTCTGCTTTCATTGTTCTGTCACACTGAAATAACTCAAGGAGCCTATAACATTTAAATTTTAAAATAATCATCAATGTCATGCTATCAAACACTTTACATAAAAGCATTTTGCCTCAAGTTACCAATGTGCGTGTTTGTTTTATCATGAACTCGTATGTATAAATAGCACAGCACAATGCTGGACAGGAGAATAATAAAACATATGGAAGACATTTTCAGTTGGCTGACCTTTTAGTTCACAGGCTTGAACAAGGATGAATCTAGTTATGCTAAATAACTAGTAGTACCTCTGAGCACCTGCTCAGTCTCCTAAATTCATTCAACTTTTGCTTCTGATTTCTTGAGAATAACAGGAGTTTATGATGAAAGGCAGATGTGACTTGATGTTGATATAGCTGTACAAGCCAATCCAGTGAATCCTCAAGGGTAAAAAATGCACAGTCTTGAAGATGAACTCTAAAGATAACAAACATTTGCTTAAGGCTTTTTTACTCACTATGGAAAAAATATTTTAATATGTTCAATGAAGAGAGTAACTGCTATTTTGTGTGTGTGTGTGTGTGTGTGTGTGTGTGTGTTTTGGCATGATAGGTGACAACAAAATCAAATTGAATTTATTTACAACCTTTAATAATATATGGTTAAAAGTATATAAAACCTATTTTTAGTAAAATAACAACTTATTTTATTTATTTAACAGAAAAATATAGTAGATCAGATGCTGAAGTCAATATCCCTGGACTCAAATCTTGGTTCTAGCTCTATATTGTACCATTTATTAGCTATATGAACTTGGACAAGTTCTTCAACTTCTACATTTCCTTAGCTATAAAATCAGGTTTATAACACTATTAACAATTATCTCAATCATTGAATCACTTCATGCTAATCATTATATTAGTATACATTTAAAATACCAGATAACTTTTACTAATTATTCAAATTATGTGGATGAAAACCTAAATTATAAGTTTTATAGGCATAGATTTCTATGTCATCTTCAAGTTCCAGATTATGTCATTAGTTTTATGAAATAGTTCTTACCCAGAACATATCTAATTTCTTAATCATCTGAGCTCCTACTTCCTCATGATTAGTTAATATAATGAGGTTACTTTGTTGGATTACTATTTAGATAAGTTACTTGAGCTGGGGTGAGACCCTTCAAATGAAATTGTTTGAGGAACAAGTATTCACAATTCCGTTAATCATGAGGTTTTCGTTTTACTGAGTGGTCAGTCAAAACTTCTTAGAGTAGTAAAGGTGATTATTATAGAGTCCGTATATAAGAGGAAAAAAGTGGAAAAATGCAGTGATGGAAAGACATATATATTTAAATTTATTAAATTTCTTGTATGTATTGCACCAGAGCTCTCTTCCTCACTAAGTCTTTACTAAAATATCTATTTATTTTGATGAAAAACTTGCAAAGTTTAATGGGTTTGGAAGAGGAGTGTAACAAAGTATTGAGTGCATTCTGAATCGTTAAAAAGGGAGAAAAAAGACCACCAATAAGAGCTCTATCATCTGCCAATTTCCATGACTAGCCTGTAAGTTCCTGCAGATGGGACAATGTCATTGATGGCTATTGCCTGCCTGCCAAAGAGTCTAAAGAGGTTCAAGGGATTATAGGTAAAGTTCCAACATGTCTTTAACCTTTCTGAACTATGAAATCTAGTCTTTAATTAATATTGTTAGCTAAATTTGTAAATACAGTCATATTGTCTCTTTTAAAAGGAAGTGAGATCCTGATAGTAATGATATACCTAAACCTAATGACAAACAGGAATACCCATGATCACATAGATATACAAAAAAATAATAATAATAACCTATTTATTATTTAGTTAAAGTTTTGTATAAAGTTTTCCAAGAGTTTAGAGTTTTTAACATGGCATTTTAAGAACTAATTAAAGCTAGGATATATCAAAACAATATTTATGTTTAAAAAGAATTACTAATTACACAGAGATTTTCTAGCAGTCCTTAAATAAATCATATATTTTCTTTGCCAGCTAACTATGATACTTAATTCCTGTCACTGGCTTTCCAGGAGCTGCAGCCATGAAAGTAGATCTGTGCAGTTTCATTGGGTATAAGATCTACTCCAGACACAGGAGGCACTACGATGGGACCCGACAGGAAGGTGTTTTCCATTTCTTTAATGCAAAATGCGAGTCGGCATTCTTTTCTAAGTGGGACCTTAGACAGATAAACTGGACTGTCCTCTATAGAAGATGGCACCAAAAAAAGACATGCAGAAGAAATTCAAAAGAGAAGAAGTCGCCGTACAGTCAAATTTCTGAGGGCCATCATTGGTGTATCTCTTACTGATATAATGGCCAAGAGGAATCAGAAAAATGAAGTTAGGAAGGCTCGATGAGAAAAAGTTATTAGAGGTGCCAAGGAAGCAAAAAAGGCTAAGCAAGCATGTGAAAAGACAGCAATGGCAGCTGCTAAGGCTCCTACAAAGGCAGTACCTAAGCAAAAGATAGTAAAGCCTTTGAAGGTTTCTGGTGCCAGAATTGGTGGAAAAACACTAAGTTGGCAGATGAAAAGTTTAAATTAAGATCTGATTATAATTAATTAATTAATTAATATAAATAAAATGCCTATTTCAGTTTGGAATAATGAAGCTAAAGCAAAATTTAAGTGCTCAGGAACACCCAAGTAAGGACAAAGTATATTCTAAAACATAGTATTAAAGCAGAGATTAGAGGAAATAAACCTAAACACATTGCAATAAATACATAACATATTTTGATAAATTCCAGGTATAGTTTTCAAAATTAAGTCTAAAATAATCATTTCTATTACTTTATTACAAAAATCCATTGGTGCTTGCAGTTAAAAACATTAGCACCTCTTGCACACCTAATTACATGTTAGCAGATTTGTTAATATACACACTTTTGATAATGTGGATAAAATTAATGGATTGTGTTTCTTTTGCCTTTGGTTTCTATTTAAAGACCAAAAAATTAGGCACACAAATTTAAGCTATGGTAGGAAAAGAATTTAAGAATGATATCAGTGATGTGGTACCCGACTTGGGTTGGTCTAAATCCACACAACTCTTAAACAATATCTCATGCACAGCTTGACCATTTTGATTGATTTCACTATTCACCAGTATGACCAATTTTACTATTTAGATCCATTGAACTCAAACAGATGAAATCATTGTCTCTGAGGTGCAAAAAGAATTCTGGAGTCAGTTATTTCTCAGATACTACAAGATATTGTAGGAAGGAGAGACAACGATGAAGGGGGAGCATGAAATATAAAAGTCATACATTGACTTTTAATGTTTTCATGCTCTCTGCTTGAGTATTCTAAGAATGTCTATGTCTACAACCATCCAACTGTGATGCTCTCTCTAATTTAAAGTTTTAAGGAGATTACATAACTGAATAAAACTTTTCACATCTTTTAAATTATTAACTGCAGGAGTTTCTTTCTTTTTTTTTTTTTTTTTTTGTCTTCACTCAACTGGATCCTTTATATTAAGATCCTATTAGCTAGCTTTGGGATGATAACATAGCTTGGCCAGTTCAATTACCACATTCTGTTAGTCATTTTCCTCTTATGCACTTAATGTCTGCTTTATACAAGATGAAAGACAGTGCAAATCCTCCTTGAAAACGAACACAAATAAATTCACATAGTCATAAATTAATGACAGGCAATCTTTTATTTCTACCTGCTTGTATCCTTTTGTCTGATTGCTCCATTAGTCCCTCTTCTCTGAAGTTTCAAATAAAGAAAATGTAATGCCACCTTTAAGTATAATTAGAATAGATAAATGAACAGAAAAAGAAGAAACATTCTCAGTCATCAATTGTCCTAAAAGGGTCAGTCTGGGAAACATGAATAATGAATATGTTTTACAAAAGAGAAAGTGCACATAATACTTAGAAGCAAAGTAAAAATCACAGAGAGAATTGCCATACAGGAAGAAAATACAGGATACACGTTGCTAAGCATCACTTAGCAAATGATGTCTGCTTTTTCATTATGATATTGTTATAACAAGTATAATAATCATACTGGTAGAAATCTTTGTGTTTGGGTGGATGAGTTCTGACCTATTGACAGAGTAATGGGATTTTATGAGGAATAAATGATTGAATATACAGAAGGTACCTAGAACAGTGTGTAGCCCATGGCAAATACCCCTTACCTATCAAGATAAATATAAAATACCATAATGAGACACAGTATTGTCAACTGTGTTCTGGTCGATGTTGGAATATGACATCAGGTTTTTATTTGAAAATCCAGGGTTCAAGTAATCTATCCAGAGTCTAAAAGAAATGGCATTTGCAAGATATAAAAATACTAAAAATTATTATTTATACTAAAGGATTGACATTGAACTGTCTACGTTAGCATTTACCAAGATCATAAAGATAAGTTTGTTATTGTAGAAGCCTTTGAGCTCTTCCTTTTCCTCCTACTTTTGAGCCTTTCTGGTCCCACTTATAAATGTATAGTAAATCAGAAATTCAAAGTTCATGTAAACTGATAGCCCAATGTCCCATAAAATGAAAAAAACAAATAAAAAAAAATCTAAATGTGCCTACTTCTTATTTGATATTCCCTGTGTCTCTTACCTTAGCAATTCATTAATAGACTAAATTGACAAGTTTGTAGCAATAAGCAAGAAAGTAGCCTGATATGGAGAACCTTTTTGGAGTATCTCCTAACTAACATAACTACCTTTATCAGTAAGCTAATTTCTCCTACTTGTCCCCACTCACCATTATAGCCCAAGACAGTAGGGCAAAGTAAAATAGAAAACAAGGAGATATGACTTAGTAGGAAATCTAGAAGGCATGAAGAGGAAGTAAAGCAATGTATTCCTTCACCTTTTCACCCTGTGACTTTTGGAAGGAATAGGCAAAACGCACAGAAATTGAGGAGAACATGCCTCTGTTCCTATCTCTTATTCTAAGTTCAAACATAATGTGTGCTGTGAGAAGTGGAAGGCAAACTGTAAAAATATCCAGATAGAAATAGGGAGCATGGGAGCTAGAATATGCTGCCCTGGACATAGCTTGGAGAGGTCTATAAACTCCTAATAGACATCCTACTGGCACCTAGCACCACATCCAGTATGACATAGAAGTGACAGCAGTTCGCACACATGACATAGAGAACATGCAGAAATGCCAATGGTGACAGAGAAGCCTGTAACTGAGAAGAAAAGCAGCCAAAGGTAGAAACCTAACATCTGAAGGCAAGATCCAACTAGCTATCACAAGCCATTACATTCCAAAAGTGACAGGCACAGACCAATAGGGCAATTTCAGAGATGGAACTGACTGGGCCAGCCTTCCTAGATGGATAAGGGCCAGCATGCACAAACAAGAGACCCTCTCCCTTGCTGCCATAGGTCAAATTATTCCTGCACTCCAACACACCTAGGTACAAAAATGGGAGGAACAGAGAAAAGAATATATCTGAAAATCTGATCATTTCACCAAAAAATAATTAAATGACCACATTAAGTGGCTTGAAATCTAAAGAGACTAACATACTTTTAAATATAAGTTGAATATACGTTTCTACACCTCCATATAACACTGCCCTCAATCCAACTGAGTGAACATTTCTATTAATAATTAAGCACAAACAGCAACCAAGGCCCAACTATAACAGAAGGTACACACAATCCACACAAGGGACCACACAATCCACACAAGGGACACACCTGCAGCATCTGGCTCAGGTGACCAGGGATATTGCACCACTGGGCCCCACAGGACACCTACTACATAAGCCACTCTACTAAGACTGGGAGACAAGAAGCTCTACCTAATACATAGAAACAAACACAGAGAGGCAGCCAAAATGGAGAGACAAAGAAACATGCCCCAAATAAAAGAAAATAGAACAAAGTTTCAGAAAAATAACTAAACAAAATGGAGACTAGCCATCTACCAGATGCAGAGTTTAAAACACTAGTTATAAGTATACTCAATAATCTCAGTGAGAACTTCAACAAAAAGAAAACATAAAAATGGAGATAGAAAACATAAAAAAGAACCAGTCAGAAGTGCAGACTACAATAACTGAAATGAAGAATACATCAGAGAGAATCAACAGTAGACTAGATGAAGCAGAGGGCTGAATCAGCAATTTAGAAGATAAGGTAGCAGAAAACACCCAATTAGAAAAGCAAAAATAATAATAATAATAATAATAATAATAATAATAATTGTTGTTATTATTATTATTATTCAAAAAATAAGTATAGTTTAAGGGACCTTTGGGACAACATTAAGCATAACAATATTCACATCCTAGGGATACCAGAACAGAGAAATGAGAGAAGCAGGAATTGAAAACCTATTTAAAGAAATAATGAGGGAAAACTTCCCTAACCTGGTGAAGGAAATAGACATATAAGCCCAGGAAGCTCAGAGAGTCCCAAATAAGATGAACCCAAAAAGGCCCACACAAAGACACATTATCATTAAAATGCCAAAGGTTAAAGACAAAAAAAAATCTTAAAAACAGCAAGAGAAAAGCAGTTACTTACCTACAATAGAGCTCTCATAAGACTGTCAGCTGATTTCTAAACAAAAATTTTGCAGGCCAGAAGGGATTGGCACAAAATATTCAAAGTGATGAAAAGTAAGGACCTACAACCAAGATGACTCTACCCAGCAAAGCTATCATTTAGAATTAAAAAACAGATCAAGAGCTTCCCAGGAAAGAAAGCTAAAGGACTTTATCACCCCCAAGCCAGTATTATAGGAAATGTTGGAGAGATTTCTTTAAAAAGAAGAGAAAAAAAGATAAAAATATGAATAATAAAATGGCAATGACTACATATCTATCAACAATTAACTTAAATATAAATATATTAAATGCCCCCATCCAAAAACATATGGTGGCTGAATGGATAAGAAAATAAGACCCTTACATATGCTGCCTACAAGAGACTCACTTCAGATTGAAAAATACAGACTGAAAGTAAAAAGATGGGAAAAAAAATTTCATTAAAATGAAAAGTAAAAAAGCTGAGGCAGCAATACTTATACTAGACAAAATAGACTTTAACACAAAGATTATAACAAGAGACAAAGAAGGACCCAGTAATCTCACTTTTGGTATTTATCCAAGAAACCAAAAAACTACTTTGAAGGGACATGTGCACCCATATGTTTATTGCAGCACTATCTACAATAGCAACCTGGGTATCCAACAATGAATGAATAGTTAAAGAAGAGATAGTACATATATGCAATGGAATATTACTCAGTCATAAAAAAGAATGCAATCTTGCCATCTACAGAAACATGGATAGACCTAGAGGGTATTGTGCTAAGCAGAGCAAGTCAGACAGAAGAAAGACAAATGCCATATGATGTCATTTATACGTGGCACCTAAAGAACAAAATAAATGAATAAAACAGAAACAAATTTACAGATAGAACATTTTGATAATTGCCAAATGGGAGGGAGGTTGGGGGGATATGTGAAAAAGGGAAAGGTATTAAGAAATACCTTTCCCTTTTTCACATATACCCGTAGAATAAATTTAACTGAATAATGTTGATGCAAGTTTAATTAGGAAAAACTTAATATATTCACAATTCACAATTTCAAAGACAAGGCATTAGTATTCGTTAAATGTATGAATTAAGAGGATTTGAGTTTTTCAGTGTTTGATATATGAAAGAAACATAGTAACATCTAGATGTGAAAATCTGGCCCCTAGAATTGAGTCATAGAGTTCAGCAGGCTTTACTGAGATACAGATTTCAAGCACAACTTTTCATGGTTCCACTTTCAGCCTTGCTTGGAGGACTATAGCAAATCTAACCAAGCCAGGGAGAGGTTTAAGATCAGGTGTTCTTGGTAGTTATGGCAGCCTTGTCTCCATCAGAAGTTGGGTAATATCCTGGATCTTTTGACTCCTCCTTTGTCAAAACCTTCTCTCAATCTAAATTATATGCTTGCTGTTCTATCTTCTTCTAATACATAAAACTATGAATTAGAATAAAATTTAAAATACGACGAATGAGATATTATTCATACCCATGTTTTACCTCTTCCTTGGATACCTATTTAAACAGAAATTTTAAGAAATACCATTAAAAAAGGATAAAGGACAAATGCATAATTAACAACATGTGTCATAGATAAAATTTTTTGTGAATGCAGGATGGCAGGAATTTATACTATATTTGACCTTGAAATAAGCAAACATCTATTTTCAAATCCCCTATTACTTTTTCTTTTTTGTAACTTTGGTCTTCTTACTCACTTATGGGTCACTCGATAATTTTACTGGCTCTGAGCTCATAAATCATAATTAAACCTCTATCAGCTGTTCATGGATGGTTTTGTGGTTAAATAAGTCAATGTACCCAGCACCTGAAAACTAGGTAGAAGCAACAGAGAAATAACTAGTTTTAGAGATCTGATGCAGAGTAAAACTCTAAGAAACTAATTATTCTCATCTAGCTGTATTTTTCTGCATGGAATTCAATCCTTCAGTATCTAGTTGAATGACTTTCATTTCTGTCCAGGAAAATTATTTTATAAGAATTGTTCAATCATCTCTCTTAATGTTAAAGTAAAAGCTTCTTAAAAGTTTTATGTGTGACCCAGCAAAATCATCAGGCAGCCAGGAATGTAGCATTAATGTAAACTTTCTGTTCTATTTAATGCAGAATAAAGATCCTCAAGTTTCTAGCTTCCAAGATTTAAAAAAAAGACAAAGTTAAAAAGCTGCATTAAGTAGTATCCCTATGCAACAAATAAATGTTGATCTAGAGCAGAAACTTACAGCAAGACAAATTAAGTAGATCATCAAAATTATGATTAGCTGAGTCATATTTGAAGGAAAGTATTCCTCTATAATTGTATTTTATATTTTTTTAAAATTTTATGGTTACATTTGAACAAATTATAAGAATGTCATATTTTTATCATATATCTTATAAGAAAAATATACTTAGATATTTTATAGTTAATTTGTTAAACTATAGAAAACAATTAATAGGTTTGCCAATATTCATTAATTAAAAGTATTAGATTTGAAATTTTCTTCTGAAACACCTATCACTAAAAGGAAGAAATAAGGTAGCTTAATTAACTCTCCTCTATATGGAGTATAAACTGGTATAACTACTTTAGAAAATTCTTTGGTAGAGAGTATTAAAAATGAAAATATGTAAACTCTATAAGCCAGAAATCTGCTTTTAGGTATATAGTCAATAGAAATGTGAATTTGTGTTGACCAAAAGACATGAACATAAATGTTTAGTACATCAGTATTGGTAATAATTCCAAAAGAGAAACGATCCAAATTTTCACCTATAGTAGGAAACAAAAAACATTTGATATAATAAAATACCATATAGCAATAAGAATGAATAAACTAGCATTAAATGCAACACAGAGATAAACCTCATGAAGAAAACCTTGAATGAAACAAGACTAATCCCCTAAAAAGTAGATGATTCCATTTATGCAAAGTTTAAAGATGGATCAAATGAAGCCATGATATTAGAAGTCAAGATAGAATTTATTCTTGGTATAGGGTCAGAAGAGGCATGGTGGTTGAGGGGGTTGGGGTGGCTGTAAAGAGAGAGAAGGGGGCTTCCTGATTAGTTAATATCCTGTTTTTCCTTTATCTGGATGCTGGTTGCATATGGAAGTTCACATTTGTAAAGATACTTTGAAATGTACACTTATAAGTATTTTGAGGGGTAGCTGTTTTTACCCACGTATTCATATAAATATTCAGTTATATTCCCTATTTACTCTCCTTTATAAACACATTTATCCCAGCACATGCTCAAAATATCCATGGTGCATTTGCAAAACCACAACTACCTATACCTTGAAAGAAAAGTCAGTTGTAATCCAGCATGTATACTTGTTTCTACCACTTTCATTTTGTTCAGGTCTTCTTGCACATTACCAAACTTGCCATACAGCTTATAATAATTTAAATTAACTAAAAGATATTAGACTGTTTAATAATTGTCTGTATTTGAAGAAAAAATTACAATATTACAATTTTATAATCTTATCTTTTGCTGTTAGAGATGTGATAGAAAAGATAATATGTTTAGTATTATAATGTCTTCTTAAGATATTTCACAGGTGATAAACAAGTATGATTCCTAAGTGTATATTGGTGTTGGCTTTTATTTGCACCCAATATATCTAAACATACACTCATTCAACACACTTATGGAGAGCTTACCATGTGGCAGGCACTGAAGTTAAATAAGAAAGTTATTTATACAAAAAGTTAAATAAGAAATGATGCCCCCAGTGAACTTCCCTTCTATCTGGGGCAAGACACAAGTAAATAAAAAACAACAGTAAAGTATATGGAAGTAATACAATAAAGAGATATGGAAGAATTATGCACAGGATTTTCGTGTTCTGATAAGAGCACAAAGGAAAACACAACCCCATACTTAAGATCTTCACAGGACAGGTTCCCTTTGGCAAGGTTTTTAGCAAATGTGTGCATGGAAGAGAGAGGAATGGGAAGTAACTAATCAACTAAAGGAGATAGGAAGGATTTCAGTCATTAAGACTGACATATGACTAGGCACATATCTCAAATCTTTCTGATCCCTCAGATGATGTGTAAGTATGATTCCCAACTTTTATATAAGCCTAACTCTAAAATAGCAAGATAACTGCAAATCGTTTTTAAAGATAGGAGGGTGATTTCATATGGTCAAATGCCAAGAGATGAGGTTAGAGTAACAGGCAGAAACCACATCATGAAGAGTCTTGTGTGTCAAGATAAAGAGGATTGTTATCCTGAAAGTAATTTGTTTCAGGATCACATAGCAGATGAAAGACAAACTAGGATTTCAATTTCAGTCTGATTTCAAAACTCACGCTCTTAACCATTATGCTATGTATCTATCACACTGCACTTTAGAAAGAAGGTATCAGTGTGGATAGTGCTTTTGAGGAAGAATTTAATTAGATGTCAGAACAATTAGGAAGCTCTCACAGTAATTTAGATGATGAGTTCCTAGGTGGAAAGAAATTGGGGGTGGAGATAGGGCGAAGGGTTCAAAGGAAACAGATTAAAAGCTAGTTTATGGATTTAAGGATATTAATGAAATAGTTCCACAAATTTTTTTGTCAGGTCTATAACATTAGCTCGAATCATTGCTAAGATAAGGAAAACATTTAGGATCAGGTAGACCGAGGTTCACCTCTAGATCTTTGATTTACTAGTTGTGTATACTTGGACCAGTAGTTTAATAACTAAGCATTCACTAATTGTCTGTAAAATGGAAGTTATAATGTTTAATCTAATGGAGAGGCTGTGAAAATTAAATGAAAAAATACATTTTATAATATATATCACAATGTTTAACACAGAGTAAGCCTCCTCACACCACGGTTATAATCAAGGTTTGGCAAATGTGGCTCTTTACTCAAATATAGTGTTACGTTCTAATGCTCTCTCTCCCAAAAGATCATATAAGGAAGTGTGTATGGTGAATACTATTTCCTTAGGAAGAAAAATTGGAAAGTGGTTCTATGTGTGCAGATGCCACTGGTTTGAACATGTACACATCATGGCTCAGCTTCCTCAAGAAATTGATGTTCAGGAACCATTTTGGAGACTAGCAATGTTAGAGGAAGGGTGCATATGGAATAATATTTGTCTCTTTCTCTCAACCCTCTTTGCCCCTTCAAATTAAATCTTTCTCAAAATTTTTCTCTTTACTTAACAATTAAATCATTGTTGTTTTCCTTTGCTCATGCCAAAGGTTAGCATTTATGTTGTTGTTTGTGAGATGAAAAAATTATATATATGAAATATAAATCTGTCCAAATACATGAATACATGAACCAGAAATAAAAATTTCATAGTACACTCGTACTATGTATATGGATTCTGTGTATCACAGAGACAAATATTTTTAAGTCAAAAAAAGCTTCATCAGGAAATAATGAGAAGACTCCAAAGATACCAACACCAGAGCAATTTGACAGATATATTTATTTTCCTTAATTATTACCCTTTTGTGATTTTCAGACAAAATTATTTGTAAACTATGAAAGCCATAGGGAAATTTTATTATGCAAAATAAAACCACTAGTTCCCTAAATCTCTTCTAAAGATGTGAGTAGTAGCTACTGAAATTTGAAGAATGGAGATGAAAATACACAAATTTTTATTATGAAAAGTTTAAAAATATTTTAATTTGTTTATCGGAATGTCTTTAAGTTAGACTCATCATCCATCTGAAACAAATCTTGTCCTGCACCCTGCATAAATTAAAGCAACAAGAAAATTTCAGCCTAAACAATCCATCAAAGACATGTGGGTCTTGAAATTCCATGAGTGTTTGATAATACATTCAGTTTTCTAATAGCAAGCTACAGTTTTCATTTCTAATCCAAAGTATGTTTGTTTAACCATCAAATAGACACTGCTGTTAAAAGCATCAGAAATACTTCCAACACTAATGCTTTGCTTCTGCACTTGATAAGGTTTATATTAACCACATGAATTAAGGACACAGTATAACTACTTTACTGCTATTCCAGAAGCTATAGCTACATATATATGTACTAGGAATTAAAAAGTAGTTGCTACAAGAAAATATTATCCATGCAATCAAAATATTACTGACAAGCTGCTCCTTACAAAATATTACTTGAAAACATGTTTCTTTGTACTACAATTTAGAAATAAGCTTTTCTTTCTTAGAATTAATTTTAATTCACAAGTGTCTTTTTTATCAATCTTTATCAATACTTTTATTGAGATATATACATATAAAAATGTATAAAACATATAGTTATAATTTTAAAATAATTATAAAGACAATGTACTAAAAATCACCTCTGAAGTTAAGAAATAGAACTTTTGTTTCTCTGCCAAAACACACCCCTTTGTTCTTTCAGTCACAATTCCCTATTTTGTCCAGACTTAATCATTGTCCTGACTTCTGTGGTAACCATTTCCTTGGTTTTAATTATGATTTTACCATTATTGTAACTCTCTAAAACATTTAATTTCATTTTGCCTGTTTTTTGGCTTCATGTAAATGGAATCTAGTCTATATATTCTTCTGAGAATTGCATAACTGCTCAACATTGTGTTTGAGAGATTCATCTCTGTTATTGTGTGTTAACAACTACCCTCAGATTTTTTAATCTGAGTCAGTGCTAAGCTTTAAAAATGATTAGAGTTTTTCTTTTCTCCAGAAGATTCTGTGCAAGATTAGAGTCATTTTTTTCCTTGAATGTTGAAAAATTTTCAGTAAAAATTATTATGTAGCAGTAATAATGTAATAATATAGTGATTTTTCATGTATATGTTTCTTTAAATTTTTAAATGAATTGTTATAAATATTAACTATTATTTGAATCAATAGATACATTATATTTACTTGGTTTGGAATGGAGCTTAGTTTTTTGGGGATTTTTTTTTGCTCCAATATCATGCTTTGATTGTTTTTAATTGAGTAAGCCTATTGTTGACTGATATAGCTATTCAGAAGAATAGAATGATAAAAATAAATAGGAAAAATTTGATTTTTTAACATAGAGATAAAAAGTCTTGTTTCTCTAAATAAGTAAACAAAAACTAAATATATTTTAGTTTTAAAGGTCTGCTTCAAAATAACTTTTGTGGATATTTTTATCTTTAACATAAAATGATAATGCAGTAACCCTGTCAACACTATGTGTTGATTCATGTGAAATATGTTTATTCTATATCATAATGCTGAGGACTCAGAGTCCATCTTCCCATATATTTCTGTGGAATTTCAAATTAGCCCCAAAGTGATCATCCCAAACCCAAGAAGTGGGTCTCATGGTGCACTGTGATAGATAGAAATACATGTTAAATAGAAATGCAGCAAACATTGATGGCCAACATGATTGTGGTCCAAAATTAATATCAAATATTAAACTAAGTATGGTCATGAATTTTGTTAGTCATTCAATCTTTGTATTTCATCTTCTTTGTGCTCTTATTTTATTTTCTTTAAAGTAAATTTCTCCCAAATTAAATAATTTTTTAAATACTTCATAGAAACCACAGGTCTTCTCACCTATCAATATAGTGTTTTTATCTTTGGAGACATAAAATACTTGCCTCTGTTATATTTTGAATAACAAGTTACACAATATTGTTGGATAGTTTCAGAGACAAGTAGATTTTGTTCAAAGGCTTATACATATATTTTCTCCTCAAAGGAAAAATAAAGTATGATATAAATCAAAGGCACGTGATCCTAATAGCAATTAAAATAAAATATTAGCCTTATTAATTATCAAGTAATTCAGCAAAAAAATAAAAAACACATGAAGGACAGAAAGAACAATGGCACTAACATTCACATTAAAGCCAAGGCCAATGTATTTATATCATGTTGGTTTTATTCCATCTTTGAAGAAATTAATTATGTTAAAGTGGCTACAACTGCCATACTAAAGGTTATAGATCTTTTCAAAATTATTACTGTTCTCTCAAGAGAAAATAGTCCCAATCTTAACTGGATAGATATACTTGTGATCACAGTGTAACTATCTCACAATCTTTCAAAATATAGAAAATTTTATGGCTTAAAAAATCACATTCTTTTTATTCTTTTATTCTTCCAATGGCTTTTTCTTCCATCTTTTCAAAAATTTGAATTTAATCCCACGCCCCGTAAAAAAGTATCCCTGAAGTGATTTTTTATACTTAAATAAACACAGAATATCAGAATTTTTCTCCTAAAAAATTTTAGAAGTTTATCTTTTAAAAGCTTTTTAAAAAGAAGTGTCTCCCAGAAATTCTATATCTTTGCCTAATGGTAATTTTGGGGAATAAGTTTCAGGCTAACTTAAAAAATGAGAATATACAGAGAAAGCTTTCAAACTCCATCCCTGTTTCCTCATATCCCCTAGCTCTATAAATATTATAAAACTATTTTTAACAATGCTTTGCCTAATGTAACTATCTTGTCTTTGTCAGGTTTAAAAACCCCACTTAAAAGAACCAACTTGGTTTGCACCCATTTTGAAACCTTACCTCCTGTTAAAAATTAAGTCCCTACCCATGAAAAGGAATGAAGTTGTAATGCCTACATTAGGAAGCTCCACTCTTGTGTTTAGAAATTGTAGGGTATATAGTCTGGCCTAGTTATAGCTCTCATGGAATACAGCATAGATTCATGGACATAAAAGCAATTCACATTCACCCGATACTTTTCATAGGGATAAAATTATGGCCTGCCTCTACATAATTTTTGTATCTTTAGAAGAATCAAATTGATAGTCATCCCTTTCAGTGTGTAGATATTTGAAAAACAGGGCACTTTCCTTTGTTCTGACTGTCCACATATAAATATTCAGAGGCATTTGTACTTAAGGTACCTAACTCTTTCTTAACCTCTATTTAATGTTTTCTAATACATTCACCCCTTGATGCCTCTGGTGCCTCTTTGCACCTCTATGAATGGTAAGTACTCTAACCTAATACTAAATTTTCAATGAGTTCATTGAGTATAGAAAATGTACAAAAATAAATAAATAAATAAATAAAAGCCATTTAGGATGAGCTCTACCTAACATTTGAGAAAACAATTTTAATTTTTAATTAGAAATGCAGATTATTATTACTGGAAATTCCACATCATTCAGCTATTAGTCATAACTGGATAAGAAGTCTTCTCTTTCCTAATAGTCCCAAAGATCTAGAGGTTACCAATCTCCCAGGATAAAAACTTGTGTTTGAATACTGCTCTATAATTTATTTACTATTTCTGTGACCACTAATAAATTATTTAACAAGTTTCATTTTTTCTTACATATAAATTCTTCACGTTTGAATTATTTCACTTATCTATTTCACTAGATGGAACATCCAGTAAAATATTATAGGAATGATGAGATTAGACATTACTTGTTCCTATTTGTGGGAGGAAAGTCTTCCATATTTATCATTGAATATAATGTTAGCTACAGGGTTTTTTTATGGAATAACAGATATATATTAAATTCTCTCAATATCTTAAACCATTCCATACCTCAAAACTCATAGTTATACAAATTATAACACTGTATTTTTAAGTGATAAACCAAGGAAAAAAATGACACATTAAAGTTTGGTGACATTTTAAAAGTCACTTAAAAAGCTGAAAAATACAGTGCTTTGTTTTTAGTCAGTAGAATTATTATGTGCACCACAATGTTCATTATTCTTTAAAGAAAAGCCATATCATTTATCCTTTTTAATTCTCAAGCATTTCAATTTCCTCTGATAATTTTACCCCCAAATTAAAATGCATGTTAATGAGACATAACTTAGTTGCTCCCTATTGGGCTGCTCAGAGCTGAGATAATTTAAAACTTTATTTTTCATAGAGTGAACCCATGAGAAAATGTACTTCCTTCTTAACAGATCAAGGCAAAATATTATCCAGACACCAGGCTCACATGTGCATATACCATCCTCCCACTGTTGACAAAGATAAATTACTTCCTCATTATTTCTCTCTGCATGACAAACCAGCTCCACGTTATAGGCTGCTTCAGATCCAGACATTTTACAAAATTTCTATTTTATTAATGTTTTATTATTCAATAACTGATTTATATTGGTGATCTCAGAGAATAGCATATGTGCTAAATGAAATTTTCTGTAATGAGCTTGAGATGCCATATTTTTCTGTTTGAAAAAAGTCCCTCCCCTTTCTTGTATGTAAAACAAAAGCTGTATGCTCTTTGAATTTGACAATGAGAATTGTGGTTGCTTTTGGTGATTTGGGGCATGATTAGCCATGTTTCTTAATGACCCATTTTGCTTACTTCCTGAATGCCAGATATTCCTGCTTTACTGTTCTTTATAAAAAAGCATGTGGGGGAAGAAATTCCAGGCTCCTAGTGAATAAGAATGGCCACCTGAATCTAAATCTCTTAATACATCATCTAAAAACCATACTGCTCAATGAAGAGAACAAAAAGAACCACCTGTAATCCATGCCTGTAGTATAATCAGAAGACAGAACATACTAGAAAACTTAAATTACATATAATAAGGAAATAAACATTCTACACCAGCAGAGCCAGTTTCAGAATCCAAAGTGGACTAGGAAGTTCGACAGACACTATGCAGAAAATAGGAGAGAGTTCTGTGCACCTAGGGATGAAAAAAAAAGATAAATAAAATCATCACAGTCATCATTTTAAAAGAAGCCTGTCCTATTTGGGAGAAAATAATGGAAAAAATCTGAAACCTGACGATGCAGAGAACTGGCTACAGATCTAAGGGCAGAGGACTTAAAAGAACATGTGAACAGCAGTCTTGAGAAGGCACTACCTTCTAAGGAGGAGTGAGAAGAGTCTTAGAAAAAAGTGTACTTTAGGTATTTGGAAATGAAGCAGAAGATAGAAGTAGACAGTAGAATTTAGAAATCTTACAAAAACAAAAGAAAATCACAAAATCAGAAAACACTCAAAAAAGCACCATATATTAAAAAACTTGAACATCATACTAATAGAAAAGGACAGTCCTGAACAAAAAGTCATAGAAAGATTCTGTAACTCCTTATTCTGCCTAGATAGGACCATTTATTACAGTTGATCCAGGAAATATAACATTGCAAAAGAACAGAAAATGGAAGGTAATATCCATATAGTCAGTATAAAAAGAAAGTGAAAAAAAGAATCAAAATATTTTAATGGATAAAAATTCTCCACTCAAAATCAACAATAAAACAAAGGAATAAACATAACACAACAATGCATCCTGAATTAAATATTAAACAAGCACTGATATGAAAAACTCAAAAAATCTCAAAAAATCAAAACAATGCAGAAAACCAGAAGATGTGAAATTATTCATAAGATTTGAATTCAAGAAGAAAACCGAATTAAAAAAAAATTACCTTAGGTTTGAAAAATGAAGAATAAATTAGAAGGTGCCAAAGGGAGAAAGGATTTGACTGAAAATTTAATAAGGATCATTGAGGAGAGTAATAAAAACAAAGGGACAGAAAACATGACAAAGTAAAAAATATTAGAGTGAAAGTAATAGACTTAGAAGACAAGTGAAGACTATTCAACATATTTATAGATGGTATCCTAAGAAAGAAAACAAAACAATAATTAAGACAGTATGGTATTAGTGGAGAGATTGATGCATAGACCAACTAGAACCTAGAAATAGATCCACATAAATATGACCAACAGATTTCTGACAAATTTTCAGAAGTAACTCAATAGAGAAAGAATGAATAGTCTTTACAATAAAAAATCTGGAGCAATTGGACATTCATAGGCAAAAAATAAAAATAAACATTAAACTGAACTTTACTGACTATATCAAATAGATCATCTATCTAAATATAAAACTATAAAACTTTTATGAGAAGATGGGGAAAATCTTCAGAACTTAGGGTTAGGTGAAGTGTTCTTAGCTCTGACAATGAAAGCATAACCTATAAAATAAAAAATTGATACATTTGATCTTATCAGACTTAAAAACTTTTGCTGAGAGAGAGAATAAAGAATATATCTCCTTCTCAAAGGCATATTCATTCATGATATCAAGGACTATTAAAATTGACTATATGTGAAGGGTTTTTTTAATCTCAAAGTTTGATGAAGCAGAAATAATACAAAATACAAAAATTTTCTGTTCAGAATGCAATAAAATTAGAAATTAATAACAAAAGCAAAAAAAACACAAAAAGTACTTTCATTTGGCAATATTAAAATGTTTACATTAAACAACTCAAGATAAAGTAGGAACTCAAATTATAGTATTTCTAAAATATAATGATAATGAATAACTTTATACCAGTGATCAGACACAAATTATTAACCTTAGGTTTTTATAACCTTAGGTTTTAGGTTTTTATCAATAAAGTTAAACAATAGAATAAAATAAATTTCCAACTCAAAAAATTAGAAAAATAACATTTTATGAACATCTACTACATACCAGGTCTTAGCAACTTTACTTCTTATTAAAGTCATTTATTATTCACTGTGCCTAGGTATTATACTAGGTATTCTACAAACATACCTCTTTTCATCCTCACAACAATTCCATGGGGTTACATTATCTTCATTTTACATATGAAGAAAATAAAATTCAGAATAATTTATCCAAGATCTGCAGTTAATAAGTAAGAGAACTAGGGTTTCAGAGGAATTTACGTGACTCTCCAGTTTCTTCACTCAGCTATAGTCTCAGATAGCATACTTACTTTGGCAATGCCTGAAGGCATACTTGTGGTATTATATACATGATTATGTATGATCAATCTATTGGCATCTGAATATACTTTTCTGCTCCCTATTCCAATTTTTGGCCTTTATCTCTTTAAGTTTAAGTACATGGAACTCTAGTACTTATAAATAAAGAGCAATCTCTAAAAGCACCTATAAAATTCATAGAAATAAAAATGCTTCATGACCAATAAAGAATTAAACAAGACTTAGCATGCCAAGAAATACAGTGATAGTCAAAATTTACTCTCATTCCATTATGCTAATTTATGTGACTTTTGAAAAAAGTCACAGAAACCATATAAATTAAGCTCTAAAAATTAAGGTGAGCCTTCATACTAAAATGAAGAGGATTTTCTAAATTTACCTAAATATGTAGAGCTTCCAGCTGGCATGTCAATAAACTCACATCTGGTTGTTTTATAAAATATGAGTCAGGTATCCTTTCTGTTTATAAAGTACTGATGTTACACCCTGAAATAATGAACTGTAAGTAGACTGTGTGTCAAGTGTGCATCACTGCAATGCTATAGGAACATGATTTTGCTACCTAAAATCTCTGTTACTACAAATAAGTACTGACATTTAAAGTATTCAATTTAAAGGATTTCAACATCAGCTGCAAAACTTACATTGAAATATGTAAAAGAGTTCATGGTAGAAACAGTGGAAAACACTGTTCAAATTGACTCTTTTTTTTTTTTTACATTCTTATACACAAGCCATCTGTCTTACCATTTGAACTACTATACCAAAATACCACAGACTGGGTAGTTTACAAACAAAGAAATTTATTTCTCACAGTTCTGGAGGCTGGGAATTCTAAGATCATGATTGGGTTCTGGTGAAGGGCTCTGGATTGCAAACTGTCAGCTTCTCACTGTGTCTTCACATGGTGGAAGGGGTGAGGGATCTCTATGGGCTCTCTTTAAGAACAGTAATCCCATTTTTGAGGGCTCCACACACATAACCCAAAAGTCCCACTTACTAATACCATCACATTAGACATTAGGATTTCAACATATGAATTTTGAAGTGGACACAATAATTCAAACCATAGCATGAGAGTATTGCACCTCTCAAGGATGACTATGGTCAGATTTCTCTTCAAATAATGCTAATTCTAGTTGACTAAGTGAATTCTTTATAGATTTGATGGCCATTATAGTGGAGGCATCTAGAAGTTTCACTCCCAATATGGTGGCAGGAATAACCATTTTGGCAAAGAAGATTAAGAGCTTGTCTATGTACAACCCATATGAATATACAGGTAACATAGCAAAGTCCCAGAGACCTCAAGGTAACAGAGCAATAGTTAGTGGAAGAATTATGACATAGGAATCCAGAGAACTAGATTACAATTTCTATTCTACCATGATCTGACTGTATGACCATGGAGCATTTACCTACTCAAAGTCTATTGTTTCTGAAATATTCTATGAAGAAAAAAAAAACTGTGTGTGTGTGTGTGTGTGTGTGTGTGTGGTTTGATTTAGTTCTAAAATTCTGTAATATATGATTCTTGGCAAGATAGCAAACTAAAATTGTTAGCTGGCTCTCTCCCCAAAGTCAACCTTGTAGAAACTATAGCTTCAAGAAGAAAATATAAATTCAAAGAACTAGAAAGAGAAAGAGAGACAGAGAGAAAGAAAGATACCGGTGGAAAAGAAACACTTCTTAAACTGTTCTGTGGGGAATGAAGGTAAGGTAGTCAGAAGGGTTAAAAAAAAAAAAAAAAAAGATGGGCGAAAAGAAATTGAAGTTCTGTTCCTGCCTCTCCCTTGCATTATACTGAACAATTACTACCTAAAACATCACCATGGGTATTACTAACAGCCCTGAATACCTGTGGAGGTGTACATAAAGGCTCTAAAAGTTCTGAAAGAAAGAGGAGAGGCTCCACCAGCTGCCCTTAGGTGTTTACTCAACCATTCTTTCCACCTCAACTGAGGAATAACAAACTAAGGTTATATCTTCCCTCAAGTACCGCCTCTACCCAAAGGTCTAAAGGTAAAAACCTGGACAGAGTAATTTTCTGTCTGGGCAGCAGCAAATGGGAATGCTAACACCAGTTTTGTGGGTTGCAAATATCTATTCTGGGTCTCATAACCTCACGCTCCTTAAACTCAATAGGACAGATACAAACTAGGGCCTGGCCTTTAGACCTTTCATAGTTTGGACTACCAGAAAGAATAGCTGATATACCCAAAGAAACATGACTTCACAGGCAAAATAACTAAACAACTGATGAATACAACACCTCAAAAGTAAAACAACAATTTTGAAAAGTTTGAAATTTAGAATATTCAGCCTGGAATAGAATTATTAGAAGAGATGAACCAAGAATTGAAATAAGAATGATGAACATACATAAGAAGATAAAGAAAGATATTAGCATATAAAAGACTGAGATTATTAAAAATCAAGAATTATTAGGTATAAAAATAACAGTTGAACAAAAAGACACTATAGAAGAGACAAATAGTATAATAGATACAGCCAAAGATATAGCCTGGAAGATTTTGCTAGTAAAGAAACAACAAGCCTTTTTAAAATTCAGATAGTTTATTAACTTATACAGTATACACAGAGAAAGTAAGAGTAGCCACAGGTGCTAGCTCTCTGCATCATTTATCCCAGCAGACTGCACTGAAGAACAGGATATATGACATAACACGAATGACAGGACACACTACCGCTAAGGGGCCAATACCATACAATAGCTAATTAACTTTACAGCCTCTAAATACCTTAGGATGGGTGAAACAGGTATTCTCATACCTCATTAGAGGAAAGGAGGTAATGAGAAACTATCTCAGCCTCCTTGGTAGTTAGAGAAACAAGTGGGAAACAGCCTTTTAGAAGCTCTTCAAAAGCTTCTCATGTTCTCATGTTCTGGGAAGATTACAAGGTGTTCTGGCAAGACTTATACCAGTTATGGTTTAAACCTTTCCTACATGACCTATGTGGATATCTGCAAGGTTGTTAAAGTGCCATGGCAGAGTTATTTCAGTACAGAGAAATAGCATATATAAAAGAAAATTAAAAAAAAACAAACATGAATTATAGAAATGGAATTCCCATGTCTGGATAATAAGAGATATTAAAAAAAAAGAAAAAGTAAAAAAAAAAGAGAAATAGGAGAAAAGAAATTGAAGTAATGAAGATAAAGTCTACAGAAGTAAAGAAAGTAAAAGATCTCAAATTAAAGGGTCTAATAATATTCCAATAATAAAAGGGAATGAAGAACCACATGTGAACACAAGAGCAGGAAATTTAAGGATATCAAAGGCAAGGAAAGATTCTGAAAGTCTTAAGATAAAGAGAAGATAACAATAAAAAAACTAGGTTTATTTGATTTTTCAATAGAAGTTAAATGTTTTAAAACCAATGAAGTTATTTTTTAATATTATAGGAAAATATTTAAGTTATAATTTTTAAGTCAATTTGGCAGTTAATATGAAGGAATAATAATAATATTTCCAGAAACTTATACTCTCAGAAAGGATGTAGCAGTTTGTAACAAGCTGATATTTCTGCTACAACAGAGAAGAAAAGCTAGAAAATTGATAAAACATATTTTAGATATATCAGAGAGTCATAGAAACTAGGATTAGATTAATAAAACTCCATAAAGGATAGAACTGTTTTCTAAAGTGAGCTGAATGATTGTCAGCTGTATATTTCCCCAAAGGCATTTTCTATTCTAGACGAAGGCTGAAGATCTCAGTTGCTCCAAGTAGAAGGCCTCTGTTAAGGCAAGAAAAATCAGCAAAGAATTGACACACTACTAAAGTGACAAATTAGAAAATTGAGAAGCCTCAAATACATGACACACACACACACACACACACACACACACATAATATTTCCTGATTTGTGAAATATAAGAGCAACCAAATATACCAAAAGTATATGAATATGTCTAAAAGGTAGATTAAGATCTCATAGTGCTTAGGAAAACCCAGTGGCTAAAAGAAGCCTTTCTTAGACACTTAATCATTTTCCTCTTCATCTGTTTGGCAAATTTTGAAGCTGCAAGAGGCAGAGGTTTTTTGTTTTTTTTTTAAAGTTAAAAACCCCAGGTGGGAAAAACTGAATCATTCACAGTCTTTTGGGGATGAAGAGACAAAAACGTAACAGGTTCTTATCAGCCCATGAAGTTCACAGCATAGGAACAGGTACAGTCTAGAGAGAAATTAAATCTTATTAAAATTGCAACTCAATCTTAACCCATCTCAACCCCTGACTGAAATAATATAGTCACCCTTTTACTCTATTATATACCATTAAAAAAGAAAATCTCTCTTTGGTAGAAGAGATCATCATCAAGAGTACCTACAGATCTTTGATACCAAGTGGTCAGCATACAAAAATAAATACAACAATTGAGAAGAGAAACCATAAAACTAATAATCAAGAATCAAAATAAATAATAGAGGCCAACTAAGATAACCCACACATTTGAGTTAATAGACAAAAACTAAAATAACACTGATGTGATTAAAAACAGTAGAAAAGATGGATAAAGTAAGTAAAATTTAGAGAATTTCAACTAAAATCTGATACCTAAAATAAGAATCAACGGAATAACCTATAATTAAAAATACTTTTTCTGAAAATAAAAAATCACTTGATATTCATAACAGCAAACACAGGATTGGCAAAGTAGAAGATATGTCAACATAAAATATCCAGAAAGAAGCACAGAGGGAAAAAAAGAATAGGAAAAATAAAGTATTAAAAATAAGCGAGGGAGGAAAAAAATGGCGTAGATGATAGAGGCTCTGTTCATCCCTCTGGTGACCAAATCAAAGTTGTGATGCTAACCAGGAGCAACAGCAAGGAAAAAATCACCTGGGATCTAAATGAACAAGCCATACAATAAGAAAGAAATCCAAGAAATCACTCTGCATCAGCAGAAGATAGGATGGGGCAAGGACGCAAGGCTGCCCAGTCCCCAGCGGCTGAATGAGACAGAGGCTGCGGCAGTGGCACAAGCCACTTAAAGGGGCTTTGTCCACAAGTAGATTTTCATGGTGGCAGACCTGCTTGCTCTGAGCATCACTGCCGATTTGGCTGCAAGCAGGGACTTACAGAAAGATATTGTCTAAGTGAGGGCCAAGATGAGACTTGCTCTGTACAGAAGTGCTGGAAGTATCCATAGTTCCCTGTTGAGCCCTCCCACCTCCTAGTGCATGGGACACAGAGCCGCCACAGCCATGAATTCATCAAACTGGATAACAGAGGTCACTCCATCCAGAAAATTCCTTGAAACTCTGCCTCCCCCAACTCACAGCCCCACCCAAGCCACATCCAGTTGTATCCTCAGCAAGTCAGGTCCTCCTTGCTGAGCAGCACCTAGACTCACACTGGAGGCAGCTGGCCTCAGTTTTTGGTGTGGCCTTTTCAGGCAACTATAAGCACAGCATCTGTGGATTGCTTGCTGAATCTTAAAAGGAGAGGCACAGGCTAGAGCTAAATTTGGCATGCAGCTGAACCCCTCTCGGGACTGTGCCACTGGACACCTACTTCACAAATCCACACTAATAAGACTGGGAGACTTAGGAGCTTTGCTTAGTATATAGAAACAAACACAGAAAGATAGCCAAAATGGGAAGACAAAGAAGAAGAAACCATATGAGAGAATAGAACAGAGATCCAAATATAATGGAGTCAAGTAATCTAACAGATGCAGAGTTCAAAACACTGGTTATAAAGATGCTCAAGAAACTTTTGGGAAGTGTAGATAAATTCAGTGAGAACTTCAATAAAGAAATAAAAAACATAAAAATGGAAATGGAAATTATAAAAGGGAATCAGTCTGAAATGAAGAACACATTATCTGAGATGAGAACAAAGGAATAAACAAAGTGAATAAAGAAAAGGATCAAAAACCCTGTCTAGAGGATGGAAAAGCCAAGAACACTCAATCACAATGGCAAAAGATAAGATGCCAAGACTATAAAAATAATTTAAGGAGCATATGAGACATTATTAAGGGTCAAAATATCCATCTGATTAACATAACTAAAAAAAATCAAGATGTTGAACAGCTGTTTGAAGAAATAATGATGGAAAACTCTCCTAACCTGGGGAAGGAAATAGACATAAAACCCCAGGAAGCTCTGAGAATTCCAAAAATCAGGGATCCAAAGAGGTCCACATCAAGAAACATAATTAAAAGGCCAAAGGTTAAATACAAAGAAGGAATATTAAAAGCAGCAAGAGGAAACAGATAGTTACCTATAAGGGAATACCCATAAGACTGGCAGCTGATTTCTCAAAAGAAACTATGCAGGACAGAAGGGTTTGGCAAAAAAATATTCAACAGGATGAAGACTCAGGATCTACAACCAAGAATACTTTATCCAGCAAAGCTATCATTTAGAGTTGAAGGACAGATAAAGAGCTTCCCCGACAAAAATAAGCTAAACGAATTTATCACCACCAAGCCAGTATTACAGGAAATGTTGGAGGGACTTCTTTAAGAAGGAAAAACATGTATTAAAAACAAGAATAAAGAATGGTAATAACTACATTCTTATCAATAAGTACCTTAAATATAAAAGAATTAAGTGCTGCAACCAAAAGATAGAGTGGCTGAAAGGATAAGAAAACAACCCCTACATATGAAAAAGAAGGAGATGGAAAAAGATATTGCTTTGATGGACCTAGAAGGTATTTAAGTCAGACAGAGAAAGATAAACGCTATATGATTTCACTTACATGCAGAATCTAAGGAATAAAAAGAACAAACCAATTAAAAACAGACTCACAAATATAGAGGACAATTTGGTGACAGACAGAGGGGAGGGGGATTTGAGGGGCTGGGAGAAAGGAGTGAAGGGTTAAAGAAGTACAAATTAGTAGCTGATGGGTGGTCACGGAGATAGGGAGCACGGCACGGATAATGCAGTTAGCATTAATACGTTGGCTAGGTGGAGGGTCAGGGGAGGGAGGGAGCAATAGGGGGGATTATTTTACAAACTATATAAATGTCTAACCAATGTATTGTATACTTGAAACATTAAAATAAATAAATTTTTTAATAAGTGAGGCAGGCTAAAAATGCTTAACGTGTATGTAAGTGGAGTCTTACAAGGAGAGAAAACAAAAATAATGGGACAGAAGGAATATTTGAAGAGATAATGACTGAGAATTTTCCAAAACTGATGAAAAGTATCAACCCGTAGATTGAAAAATGTCAATATACCCCAAGGAGAATAAATACAAATAAAATTACAGCTGACTTCTCATCGTGAATAATGAAAGACAGAAAATAAAGGAACAACATCTTTAAATTGCTAAAAGAAAATAATTACCAATCTATAATTCCATATCCAGTAAGAATATCTTTTGGAAATAAAGATGAAGCAAAGATGTTTTTAGAAAAACAAAAGCTCATGGAATAGAATTCTATACTTCAGTCAGGCAAAAATGATCATAGAGATATATATAATGCAGAAAGGAATAAAGAACACTGAAAAGATAACTATAGGATAAATATAAATTAATATTGACCACATTTTGCCTGTTCATCAGTCGGAGAATGTCTAATCTGAATTATTGGTAGTTACTGTACAACATGAGGTTCTTCATGCCTCTTTGGCCTCAGCTTTGGGCCCTAGTCTTCAATTCTAGAAAAATAGGTAGGTAACAACTGTCATTATAATAGCCTTCAAAATATATGACAAAACATTTCAAAAAAATACCATATCAAGGAGAAACACAATATATGCCCCAAAGTTGAGAGGAAGAAATGATTAATTTGTGTTAGAACATTCAGAGTCTAGCCTTTATGAAGGAAGTCGTCCTGAGTTGAGCTTGAAATATAGCCGAACTATAAGTGAAAAAGAGGCAGAGGGAGAATATTTCATGTAGTAATTGCAGTCAGCATAGAATTTGAATACTTATTGGAAGTGGAAGCAAATAAATTATATGGAGTCAATTAAGTGAAAAACGTTAAACCTGAGTGATAAGAAAAATAAAAACGTAATTTGGCCAAATCAAAGAAGCCTGATAGAAGAACTAAGAGTAAACTAATGTTTTCAGTTTGAGACATGTTTAGCTAAGTGACAGCAATGAATAAATTATGTACCCTCTTCTCCCCAAAAATGCTAATGAAATGAAGGGTCAAGGTCAGGGCTGGAATTGGTCAATTTGCATTATAAAATTGCATCTTTCTTTTTAAAAGTGGCTAATTCAAATCAACTACATTAGAAATTTATGTTCTCCTGGAAGCAATATTTCTTGCTTTTTAAAACTTACTCAAAACCTCAGATAAGACCTAAAAAATTGTATTTTAATTGGTTCCTTCTTGCAATCCTATTTAACAATTCTTGTTTGCAAGATAAGAAGAGGGCTTTTTCAAAAAAGCTTGATATTCTGAAATTTTGGTTTTGGAATGAATCACTAATGTACAAGTCACTATGGATGATTAAATACAAACTAGAATTAGTGGATATTTTTTTCTGTAGAGGATGATTATCAATATATTTTTATTCAAAAGAAACTAAAATTTCAGGCAAAATGAATACTTCAATATTTCTGTATATTGATGACCTCATTACTTTAGCAATAAAGAAGTAAAAGTTATAATATTTTGATTCCATGTATGCTGCATTTCAGGTGCTTACAATTAGCGCCTCTAAAAAGATTTTTTTTAATGAAGATTTTTTTCTATGTGAAATGAAATCCACTGACACCTAATTTAGACAGCATAATGTAATCATCTATGCAGCTTTATTTTTTGTGATGTTTTTATCTAGGTGGTATTGAGAATAATTATCTTTGAAATTTTCATTAAATATATTTCCAGCAATAATAAAGCATAAAAGTATTATATTGATATTTTGTAGAAACATGTGAAAATATTATATATAATAAAATAGAACATTTTTATTAGTTGCGCTCACATATTTGTATGGAAAATTTTCACAGAAGTTTTAGTTAGTATTTAACAAATTGAGATAATGTAAAATTTATAGCCTGTAGAATAAAACACACAAAATAAAAAATGTATAAAACTAATAAAGTATTTTCTTTATTTTCATTTTCTTTCAAAGGGAATGACTTTTGCATTTCTTGTTATCACTCCTTATATGTGGAAAGTGAGGATCTTGCTTGTCAATCATAGCGATCTGTTCCAGTAACCAATGACAAAGTCTCAGTCAATCAGATTGAAATGGAGGAAGACTGTCCATAGTTCCATAGGGACATTCCTACATGATCGTTTGATTTGGCCATAAAAAAGGGGATCATATCAATCAGGATAATATTAGGCTGGAAGCAGTAGAAAACCTTGTGAATAGTGGCTTTCACTTTAGTAGTTTATTTTGACTCGTGAAAATTTAAAAGTTTGGAGGTCATTATTATAGGGTGATATAATACACAAGGATATTCATCTTTCTGATTTGCAGTTCAGGTTTTACTCATGGTCACTGGATGGCTACTATACTTCTAGGTAGCAAATTATTGTCTGAGGCTTGAAAAAGGACAAAGCTTATGGTTCATGCTCACCCAAGGCAGGCTTCTAGTTACCTGTCCAAGATGCTTACCCAGGGCTTCTAGTTACTTTTCATTGTTTGGTACTGGATCACCTTTAGCTATAAGAAAGTCTAGGAGGATTTTTAGCTCTCTCCATATTCAATACTGGGAGGAGAAAGCAAAGGGAAAAGGAAAGCAGGTAGCTTTTGAGCCACTAACATATAGTAGAGAGAACACTGGATAGCTGCAGAGGGTCTCGAAGTATTTAGCTGAGTACTCATAGTATATATGTGTGCACTACAAGTGTATGCATACTGTATGCATATAAGGCCCAGAACAGAATCATCTGAAAGGATTATAGCTAACAGTACCCAATACTCACACATCTGGAGTAGTGCTTGTTGCCACAGCCAGGATGAAAAACCATGATTCATGGGATACTGGGTAAAGTACAGAAAGGTTCTGCTCCAGTAGTAGGGAATTATTAGCTCTAAACTAAGCACTGTACACTTGAAACTAATATGATATTGTATGCCAACTGTGCTTTACAATACATTAATTAAATAATAAAAGAATGGAGCACTGCACCAGTCCCACCTAAAAAATAATCTTAAAAGTGAAATCCAAAAGGATCAGCTGTTTCAAAATAGCTGAACTCTAGCCAAGAACAAAGGTTAAGAACTTACCAGGCATTCAAAGAAGCAGAAAAATACTACCCATAATGAGGAAAAGTAAGTCAATTCAATTAAAACTAAGAACTAACACAGATGCTAGTATTAGTAGATAAAAACATTAAAATCATATGCCATATATACATGAAGTCAAGTAGGGACATGGAAGATAATAAAAAAGATTTAAATCAAAATTCTACATGTGAATATTATAATTTATAAGATAAAAAAATATGCTGGAAGAGATTAATGGCAAATTAGGCATTACATAAGAAGACATTAATAAATTTGAAAATAGCAATAGAAATTATCCAAAATGGAATAATAAAAACAGAATTTAAAATATGTAAAAAGGAGCAGTGAGTTGTTGGACAACTTCGAGAAACTTTATACTCATGTAATTGATGTCCATAAAAAAGACAAGTGAAGGAAATGTGCATAACAATATTTGAAGAAATAATGTCTGATTATTCACAATGGCCAAGATATCAAAATAACCAAAGGGTCCATAGACAGATAATGGATAAAGAAAATGTTGTATATATTTACAATGGGATATCATTCAGTAATAAAAAGAGAAAGAAACCCTTTGCGACAGGATGGACCTTGAATGCATTAAGCTAAGAGTTGCTATTTTCCATACAGTATTTCCTGTTAATAGTTACATTAGATATATTTTACACAGTGCCCTAATTTTTAACAAGTTTGATTAATTATCATTGTGTAGAAGTCAAAATCAAAAGGCCCTTTTCAACATAAATAAAGAAAATATGGGTGCATGATTTTAACCATAAATAAAACACCTGTATATTGGAAAGAGCAGGTAAAGAGAAGAAAATGAGAATACATGTAAAAAGAATATTCCACATTGAATTAAAAAAAAAAAATAGCTAGACTTTTATAAAATCATAGAATACCCAAATGAGAGACTATTATTTACCAAAACTTATCTAGGAAAACACTCCTGACCTGCATTCATATGGTTGAGGTAAGATAGATTCACAAACATGATACCACCCGCATCACAATTGATTGGTCCAAAATCAATCAGACAAAAACTGGGTCATTCTCAGTCTATCTATCAAATTCATTTGAAGAACAGAGAGATGAAAAACTCAACCAAGTGGGACTAAAAGGCCTTTCCCTGTCAATTTGGAACTGCAGCTGCAAGATTTAAGTCAGTCTCTATCTTCATGGCTGGATAGATAATATGTAAAATGCAGAGCCTTTTAGGAACCCTTTCCAAACTACATACTGGGGGGTGGCAGGGAGAGGTAGAGAAAAAGTCAGTGTGAAAGGAGAAAAACAGACATTTAGAGATAAGGCAGAAATCAGAGGTGAATCTCCTGCCAGAGGCAAGAATGCACAACTATGCCCCGTATTCCATGACATTCTCCAATGTCCTTATAACAAATCTCCCCAATTTTCTTAGGCAGTTGCAAGCAGGTTTCTGTTGCTTAAAAATATAGTGTATGATGTCTTATTCACAATCATTGTTAATTCGATGTATGTAGAAATGGAAACAGCTATAAAATAAAAAATTTAAAGAGAGCTTATTTGCATGAACCCTATCGCTTGTAATCATATTCTAGAGAAGCGGGGGACTTTGTAGACAAATGGATTAGTTTTTAAATAAAAAAATAAAACTAACATGATATTTGAGCACTTCTTTCTCATTATTTTATTCTATGAAAAAAAATGATACGTAAAGATAAAATAAGCATTCAACCATGAGAAGTCAACTAAAATTCAAATTACTATTACCTTTGAAATTCTAGCAAAAATTCATTTGTGTGTGTGTGAATTTGTTAACTAACCATACAAATTTAACAGCTTTTCAAAGCAATGAAATATCTTAAGCTGGGCTTGAAAGAAGCTGCTGAGTAAATTGACACTCACTTGATGCCTAAGAAATAAAGTATAACCAATGAAAAGTGCTTCTTCCATTCTGCAGTGAACCTCACTTAATAAATTTTGACTTGTCTGGCTTAAGGGTTTAGAATAGAGGAAAAAACTAGATTTTTGTCCTAAATTATTTTCTGAGGATATATATCCTAGATGATACTACAGTATTCCTTTTAGATATGAAAGGAAATTGATTTTTATATGAATACGTTTATGCTGTAACTAGAAGTATTATCAGAAAAACAAGTAATCTGATCCTGAATTTATTGTCTGACACAAAAATAATCTTAAGGATGAGAGTCTGAGTAATATTTATGTTTGTGTCTAGTGCTTAGCACCACAATGAGCAGCACATAGATGTGGAAATGAGCCCCTCTCCTTCTGGTATAAAAACTCTACATTGTATCAAGGTTGGTCTGTGTAACCAATAGAATATGGTAGATGGAACAGATGCCACTTCCATGATTATGTTATAAAACACATTGTAGCTTTTTGGGGGGTGAGGTATACTCACTCTCTTTCTCCCTCTTTTTTTTGGGCGGGGGGTGGGGAGAGCATTTTATCTAAAAAGCAATTGTCATGTTATAAACAGCCCCACGTAAAAAACTGATGTCTCCTAACAATAGCCATGTGAATGAGCTTGGAAACGGATCCTCTAGCCAAGTCAAGCCTTCAGATGACTGAAGCTTTAGCTGATATCTTGACTGCAACCTTATGAGAGATCTTAAGCCAAAACCAGCTAAGCTTCTTTCAGATTCCTTACTCTCAGAAACTGTGAAATAATAAACATTTGTTATTTAAACTGATATATCTGGGAGTAATTTGTTATACAGTAATAGGTAGCTAAAACAGTAGATGACTGATAAATCTTTGTTGATTAAACAAATAATAAATATTTTAGAATAAATTATAATTTTCAATGTTCACTTAATTTAAAAAGTTTGAATAATGCCAGGGCCACTAAAAACCCTAATTTATTCTTATACATTTTCAAACAGGGCAGACAAACACAGCTGTGCTAATACTTCTACTTTAATTCAAACTAATAATTTTTTAAAAGTCTTAATTTTCTTATTTATTTATATCTATAAAGGTACTTCTATGTTTTATAGGACATCAGTAAATAAATCACCATCTGCTTCCTATTAGAACTTCTAATGAAGAACACAAGATTCTAGGTGCATATTTCAATCCTTGTTTGTATTTCTTGTAAAAATTTTTTTAAAAAGGTGGGTAAAGGGAACATAAGCAAAAGACCAAGTTTACAACAACATTTTCCCTATGGTCAGTATGTTCCAGCTTAAAAATAAGATGTGTCTTATTATTATTATAAAACCAATTATTTTCTTGGAAAATTAAAATTTATTTATTGAAATATATATAAATTTACTTCTCCCAAAAGTAACATTGCATGCTTTTTATCAGATGCATAAACCTTATTTAAAAAGAAATAAAACTTAGACCTCAAAACCATTCATATTAATATGATATAGAATCTTACAAGCAAGTCAGATAAATGCGTTTTAAAACAGTTCTTCATTTTACCAGTGCTATGAAACACAATCAATTTCCAAACTATGATTTACATCCAATTTAAAACATTTTTCTGTTATATGCACACTTGGTAGCATTCTTTTTCAGCTTTGAGAACAAAAATTACAGAGAGAAAAGATAGAAAGCAAGCAAAGATTAATAGGATCCAATTCAATGGTTTGGTACTTTCTCAGTTGCTAAAATAAATCAACAAATAGGTCAGAAAAGCCACCATCTCATCTTAAAAGCATCAACCATTGAGTATAATGGAATTTATGCATATTAAAGCAGCAGGCTGAAAATGCCAACAGATAGCACATTGTCATTTAAGAGGAACAAAAAACAGCACCACTACCCCCTACACAACACAAATTAAATGGAAGATCACAGCTATTTAAAGGGCTTGCTTAAAAGTACAATAAATTTAACTTTAGTAGAATTGTAGTGTTTGATTTTTCGCTAGACTTTATATTCATTCAATCCTTACTATAACAATATATAAGTGTAGAATTTACTTTCTGTGCTGATAAGCAGTGATGAATGTGCCTATTTATTTTATTTTCTCATTGCAAGATTCATCATTACCTCTAGACATATGCAGATCAAATTAAATACAAACCTATATTTTCCCAGAAGACAAAAATTAAAATGAGGGTTATTGGATACCAAAGCCAGATGAATTTAATTGTAATATAGAATTTGATCTCATCAATTCACTTCAGCATATCTAAAATGGCCACAATTCCACGGAGGGATGAGGATAAAACTCACAAAAGAACCTCACACTGGGTGCCAACACATTTTATCACATTTATTATAACAACTCTATCAGAATGTGTTATCATATCCATTTTATATAAAATGGACCTGAGGCTCAGAAAGATTGAGTAACCCACCTAAAATAGCATAATTAATAAGGGACAAAACAGATTCCCCCAGAAGTCACTTCAAAGCCTAAATACTCTCTCCTGTTCTGTATGCATCCTCTTTCTTACCTTAAAATATATACTCAAATGACTTTTAAGTCACCAATTTAAATAATCAAAACCTTATAACTGTATAATTCTAGGTACATTGGAACTTTATTTATGTATCAGTAATGGTGTCTTCTACATTCTAGCATGATAGACTAGTCCTGTCTTCAAATATTGAAAACATACTGTGAATCACCTGTTTCCTTGAGAAATATTAGTTTTTATAAATGATAAATCTAAAAATCACCTAGGAAGGTTATTTAGAAGTTGCGTAGCCACAACTTTACAGAAAAATAGCAATCTATCCATGTATTCTTCCTTTATCTCTTTTGGTATAAAATGTTTCTAAAAAATACGAATTACCATAATATAAGTGCCAATATAAAACGGTACTATCTTAGCTAACTAGTTCCACCTCCTTTTTAATATAATTTCTGCTGAGTATTTAATGCCTCCATTAACAGTGTTGAGTATAATTTATGAATGATAATAGCAATGCTGCAAATCAAATGTAAGCTTTAAATTTGCAAAATGATATAGTCGACACAGAAAAAAATTAAAGATGGATTAGTATAGAGAAAGCAATAACAAGACAAAAAAATTAAAATAGTAATTGATGTTCTAGAAATAAAAAGGTAGTTAATTTTATTTTTAAAATAAGTTTAGATCAAAGGAAATTAAATTGTAGGCGATCTGTTGAGATGAGTAAATATGTTATATGGAACAACAGAAGAAACCATCTTTTTACCAATAGAATATTTAAAAGTAAAAGAAACATTCTACTTATTCATTGTAATAAAGTGACAAATATATTACTGAGAAAAAGAAATTACAACTGTATATAAGGATCTTGGCTTCTCATTAGAGTCTATGAAATATTAAAATTGAAAAACTGAAAATAAAAAGTCATTATCAAACGGAATGTAATATATTTTTTTAAAACTGTATGGTTTATTTAATACGATCTCTATAAAACATTACTTTATTCATTTTTATCAAACTTCAATAGAAATACAAAAATATTATATTTAACTCACTGATGAAAAGCTATGTTATCCCTACATGTTGTTACTATATTATCATAGGAATTTCAACTTTTGTTGATCACTGGATAGTCTGCACAGGTATGAATTTGAAACAATCAGTATTTCCAATTAAATTCTGGACTCTTGCCATAGTGGTGAGATTAGAGTAACAGTATGGCCAATCTGGAACCTTGCAGGTTGGTGGGCTTCACTAATTATAACTATCACTTCGGTTTCAGTTTAATTTCATGATTGAATATAGATACGAATTTTCTCAACTACCCTAAGAGGTAAGAAAGAGACTTCACAGGACTTTGGCTTCTCAAAAGCATAGTTAATTAAGTGCTATTATTTATAGAGTTTCACTTTTAGCAAAGACATTGTCATATTTATTGACTATGCAAATGAGGATATTGGGGGCAGTATAATGTCATGATGCCTCTCTGACCTGTATCAGAAAAAGAGACTACAGGAACACTTGAGGATTGAAGAGGTGGCAGGAGTTGTCTTTCATAAACATTCAGACATGTCATCCTGAGTTTTATAATAATTCTGAAATAGATCATCGTCAAAATGAGATAAACCTTGAGGATATAAATGTAGTCTGTTCGATGCCTTTGTGTTATGTAAATTTTGGTGGTGTCTTTTACTCCTTTTATAAAACCAAATACCTAGATCCCATTTCTCTCTTCTACAGAGAGCAACTTTTTTTAAACAGTGGTTAGCAATTAGTTATTCAAGAATTTTAGATGATTCCGGATAGCAAACTTAAGATAGCAGACTTATAGCTATCTGGGCCCCACTAAGAACGAATATCAAGCCCAGAATTGTTTTAATAACAGAGACTCAAATATTTCGTAAAGAATTTGTGACCAAACTCTTTCTTCCTTTCAATTTTTCTCTTGAGAAAGAATACCTGAGCTAGGCCAACTTGTATATAAAAATAGAGGCAGAAAAGAAAAGAAAGAATATATATAATTGTTCTACATTTGTTTTAAAAAGAGCTATTTTCATCAATTTTTAGTATATACAAAACATTTGAAATGCAATTCTACATTTTCTATGGCTCAGTCAAGATCAAATTCAGGAGATACCCTTTCAATCCTTATTTAAGTCATGCTCTGAAGTAGGGTGGGTTATATAAAGATATATCATGGGGCCTGCCCTTCAGATGCTCAACATCTAGTTTCATGAACACCATCATATGATATCTATATGTGTCCCTTGAAGAACTCTACTGGTTAAATGAGGGAGTGGAGTTCCTGGCCTGGCCACCCGTGATTTCCGCTCGGTAAGGATGTCTGAAGAAATGCTGTTGAGGGGTATGTACTAATTGCTTATAAAACAAGGCCTGCAATGAGACTAAGCATTATTCCTACAATTCACCCACTGCTGTTTTGTAGTTCCTCACCTAGGACAGGCAGCATTTGCCAGGTTCAATAGAGAAAGATATAAAAAACAGCCTCTTCCAAGTAATTTAATAGTAGAACTCTAAATTATATCATACAAAGCCAATACATAGATATAGGTCCTCAGAAATCTTTCCCAGAAGCACTTTTCTATTTCTTTATATTAGTAATCATTGAATATTTTGAATCATCAAATGAATATTTTTAGAGTTATATCCTTGACATGTACTCATGATTTACCTTAGTGCTATGAAAATCTGGATAATAACATTGTTCCCTCGATTCTCATTTGGTATAGTTGCCTAATTTCTGGTCTATGTGCACTGAGGTTTTCTCTATCATGTAATGAAAAGGCATTACACAAATTCCCTCTGGAAATTAAATAAAAAACTATACTTCCACAAACTTGGCATATTTCATGAAACTGATGCCTACTAACACACTGCATTTTAAACCAATTACTCTAATGGTTCTCAAAGAATGTGTTTGAATATCATCATTCTGCATTATTCTCAAGAGCTAGTCTTTATGTACAGTAACTAGATACACTCTTAAACAACAGATGCCTTAGGTGGAAGATGAGACTGTCATAAAGTATCTGCCACCTGCTTTTGCCCACCATTATTCCCTTAATAGCTTACTACCTGTGGGCATACTGAGCCACCAAAAAGCAGTGCTATTCTCCAAAGTACCACCACAAAAGCAGTACTTATGAGGTTGGCACCAGAAAGCTAGCTGAACAGCATTTCCCAGTGCACTGCCGCAATATGTCATTTTTGAAAATGCCATGTTAGTGGATATGACTTTGGGAATTGACTTAATAACAATAATAACAATAAAAATGGTTAGCACTTAGCAAAGAAAGTGTTTTTTTCATCCCAAAAGACCTACAAGCACTTCAGACTCGGAATACTGTCAACTCTGTGAAGGGTGATGGCACTCAGCACAGTAAAGAAAACTCGGAAGATGATTGCCAAGGAGAGCAGAGCAGCACAGGCTCTCATCTAAAAGAGATATCATAAGCTTTTTATTTTCCACACAGAGTGATATAACCTTGGATTTTCATCTCTTTGGAAGAGTGCCAATATATCAAAAATTTGCTTTTGTGACCCACTCTAGGTAGAAACTATTGAGTGGTAGGAAAAATTAACCTCGCAGCTCAGAGCTTAGGTTTAGAATGAATCAAAATGGATCCAAATCACATTGGCATACTTGTCTACTACTCTGGATCTCAATGTAGTGCTCCTATTAGAGAGACGTATTGTTAAAATATGAGTCAAATGGTTTTCAACTTTAAAGAAAGAGAGGTAATGTGGGTTGAATTATTGGGTAATTCTCACGCTAACAGACCCTTTTTGCAGGAAAAGTTCAACCATGCTGGCAAATGGCTTTTTCATCTTGCTGAATCAAACTGCCATTGTTTGGACTGGCTGATGTCTTAGGTTTATTTATTACATTCAAGTACAATGTTGGTTATAAGGTTATTTTCTATGATACCTACCAAAAAAAGTTTGTGTGCAAATGATTTTCAAGAGTATGCTTTTCTTAAACCATGCATAATTTTCTTCTCTTTAACATAAACAAGACTTTTTCAAGATATCTATTTGCAAATTTGATCTGAAATTACTTTGATTTAGTTCATATCTTACCATTAAAATGACTTAGCCAGTTTTCTCTTTGGCCCTGTTGATAACCACAAATTAATCATTTTAAAGAATTTCTTTGTGAAAGTTTCTTTTCCCAATAAGATTCAAAATTTCAGAAATATTCCTTTTTTTTTTTTCTGGCAAAATGATAACTTATGTCTTCTGTATCCAACCTCTATCTTGTAAAACCTTTAAAAATCCATTCAATGTTTTTTTTCTCCTCCAAAGATAAATTTTCTTCTTGAAAATGCATTGACCCATTAGTAGAGAAAGAGGCATGACTTTCTTTGAGAAAGAGGCATACATGATGTTCCATGCACTAGTTCTTTTCACTGTGCCTTCTGACCTTTGACCGGAACTTGCCTTTTAGAACTGACAAAAGCTAATTTGCATCCTGGGAATAAAATTCTCATGACCCAGAGACTCATAGCATCATGCTCTAGTATAGTTGTTCCAAACTCAATTGGCCCAGGGCCTCGCTTAAGACCTACTGAATAAAAATCTCTGGAGCTGTGTCTTCAAAACTCTTCGTAAGGGGTGATCTACCAGTTAAATTTATATACAGCTGCTAATCATTAAAAAATTGATGTAAATGTGTTTAAACACTGTGAAAATTTACTTTTTTCTGTTTTTCTTCTAGAAGTTAGAAGATAGACAAGGCCAAGCTGGTATAGAAGCACCATCAAGTCAGTGGAGTCTCGGTATCCTTCTTTCTGCTGTCATTTTTAATCATGGCTTCCATCCTCAAAGTCACTTCATGTTCCAAAATAGCAGCTCACTATTTTTTTCTCATTACAGGCAAGAAACAAGAGAATAAGAGATGAGGGGAAAATAAAGCATTTCCAAGTTCAGAGATTTCCTTTGAGCAGCCTTCCCAGAATTCCAGATGATATTTATATAGACAGCCCATAAGAAAGAGTTTATATAAGGCACTTTATCTAAGACACATTGTCTCAAACACACACACCCTAATGCCAAATAAAACTCGGTCCTGTTTCAAGGAAAGACAGAATGTATACTGAATAGGCAACTAATAATCATGCCTCAAAAATTATCAACAGATTTGAAAATTAGAGAAGGTTCCAGGTTAAGATTATGACATAGAAACCTCCTGAACTCACCTCCTTTCACAGACACACTGAACATATAGCTATACACTCAGCAATTTCTTCTGAAAGAAAATGATAAACTTAGTGATCTCTATACATAAGGCAAATGAGAAAATACATAACCTACAACAAAATGGGCAGAAAAAGCTGAAGACACTCTCACCATAAACATCACCCCCAGCATGGTTCCATGCAATCAGGAGGAAGCCCCAACTCCTAGCTTCTCCCTGAGGAGCAAAGAGTTTGGATTCCATATCTAGCACTCCAACTTTGTAGTTTCCACTTGAAGGATGGACCCTTAAAACACCTAGCTCTAAAAGTCAATGGAGCTTTCATCCATGAAATTCACAAGACTATAGCAAACAACAAAACAGTTCTTAAGGGGCTTGAGAGTCACTATGGCTATACGCCCCCCCCTCTCCCCAGGGCTCAGCACAGAGGCAGCAGGCAAAAAAAATCGATCTCCGAGTCTTTCCCTTAGAGTTCTATTTGCATACTTTAAAAGCTGTTGCCTGAGTGAGGGTCAGGCTTCTAATTTAGCACACATCTAGAGGCTGACAATGATCTCCAGAGACAAGGGAAGCGTACAGATGCTACCTCTGTCTTCTCACTTAAACCCACCACAAATCACCAATACCTCCCTGAAAGGACTGTAAATAAAAATTCTTTTTAGACTGTAACAAAGAATAAAAAGCATTTACCTGAGCAAAAATTGCTGCAGCCCAAGAGACAGATTGAGGTAGAAACCTAAATTGTGTTCCCTGAGACAAGAGAGAGGATACTTTTGTAGTGGAAGTTGCCCCCAGGTTTTCAATTAGGTCTGTTTTATGTAAGTGAGGTTTCCAAATTGCGTGGTTCTGATTGAACAGGGCAGATCTTAGTTTGTTGACTGAAAGTCAAAGCCAGAGTTTCCCTGCGGTGTTTGACTCAGTGTAAATAAGTGAGGCAGGAAGCCAAGAATTTAGTCTGAGATTCTTTCTGGTATACAGACTACATGAGAAGCCCTTGTCAGCAAATGATTGCTAGGCTCTTATTATTTATAAAATTTGGGCCCTCAGTTGTTTACAGGAATTAACTTCAGCAAATAAATTTCTTCTTGGGATTCACATCAAAAGAATCTTTCTTCTCAGGGTCTATAGGACCTTATACACCTGTCTGGCACTCAAGCTTTTGTGGCTGTTGCCTAAGAAACGAGCACCTGGATCATGTGGCTCTGATAGTTAAAGAGATTTTCATTCACAAGTCCCACAGGAGTATAACAAACAAAGAAGCGAGTACTAACAGGAACACACTTCTGTGGCTATACACCTGGGTTCAGTGCAGAGGAAGTGGGCAAAAAAGCCCGTCTCCCAGTTTCTTCCAATAGGGCCACTAACTACACATTTTCCCTGCTGCTGCCTAACGGTCTAGCTTCCAATCAGCAGGCATTTAGGTACTGACTAAAATCCTTCCCTTTTAGACACTGACAGGTCTTGGCACACCTTCAACTACTGACACTAAGAACAAAAATGCAGCTGGGACGATCACAAAGATTTGAGAGACCACATAGTCAAGACTGGAAAAGGGGGCTGTGTTTCTAATGCACAAAACCAACACAGAGTCATAGACAGTGAAGAAATAGAGGAATATGTTCCAAACAAAAAAAAACGAGGTAAAACTTCAGAAACACACCTTATTGAAATGGATAAAAGTTACCTAATAAGAATTCAAAATAGCGGTAGTAATGATACTCATTGAGGTCAGGAGAACAATACATGAACAAAGTGAGAATTTCAACAAAGAGATAGAAAATATAGGACAGTGCTAAATGAAAACACTGAGCTGAAGAATAAAATAACTGAATTGAAAAATTCAATAGAAGAGTTCAAAGAAGACTGGCTCAAGCAGAAGAATGGATAAGCAAACTCAAACACAGGGCAGTGAAATTCATTCAGAGGAACAAAAAGAAAATAAGTAAAAAAGGGTGAAGATATAATAGACAAAATAGACTTTCAGCCAAAGACTATAATAAAAGGAAAAGAAGATCATTATGTAATTATAAAGGGGACAATTCAGAGAATATGACATTTGTAAATATATTTATGTACATAACTTAGGAGAACCTGAATTTATAAAGAAAATGTGAAGGGAAAAATAGACATGAAAACAAAATAGTAGAGGACTTCAATACCCCACTTCCAACATTCGATATATCATCTAAACAGAAAATCAGTAAGAAAACATTGGCTTTAAATGACATGTTAAATGAGATGGGATTAACAGATATTTACTAAATATTTCATCCATCAGGAGCAAAATATTCATTCTTCTTCTCTGGGATAAATCGTATGTAAGGCTATAAAAGAGGTCTTAATAAATTTAAGAAGACTGAGATCATATCAAGCATCTTCCAGTCACAATGGTATGAAACTAGAAATCAATTACAAGAAGAAAACTGGAGAATTCACAAATATGTGAAGATAAACAATATGCTACTAACAACCAATGGATCAAAGGAGAAATAAAAAAAATATCTTGAGACAAGTGAAAATGGATATACAACATAGGAAAACTATAAGATGCAATAAAAACAGTTTTAAGAGGGAAGATTATACTGATAACCAAATACATCAAGAAACAAGAAATCGCAAATAAATAACCTAACTTTATACATCAAGGAATTAGAAAAAGAAACTAAGCACAAAATTAGCAAAAGGAAGGAAATAACAAAGATCAGAGCAGAAATAAATGCAATAGAGATGAAAAAGATAATAGGAAAAAAACTAATAAAACTATGAGAGCCAGTTTTTTGGAAAAAAGCAAAATAAGCAAACTTATAGATTTATCTGTTAAAGAGAGGACTCAAATAAATATAATTAGAAATGAAAGAGGGGATATTACAACTGATACCACAGGAATACAAAGAATCATGAGACTACTATGAACAATTATGTGTCAATGAAGTTTTCACCAAAAAAAAAACTGTTAGAACTAATAAACAACTTAGTAAAGTTACAGAATACAAAATCAATATACAAATATCAGTTGCTTTTCTGTTAACTAACAACAAACTATCTAAAAGAGAAATTAAAACACAATCCCATTTACAATTACATCAAAAAGAATATAATACCTAGGAATACATTTAACCAAGGAGTTAAAAGATTTATATACTGAAAACTATAAGACACTGATGAAAGAAATTGAAGAAGATATAAATAAATAAAAAGGTATTCCATGCTCAAGGATTAGTAGAATTAATATTGTTAAAATGTCCATTCTACCCAAAGCAATCTAGATTAAGTGCAACCCCATCCACATTCCAATAACATTTTTTACAGAAATAAAACAAATAATCCTAAAATTCATATAGAATCACAAAAGACCCTTAATAGTCAAAGCAATTTGAGAAAGAACAACAAAGTTGGATCTATCATTCTTCCTGATTTCCAACTATGATTGTAGTCAAAATAGCATGGTATTGACATAAAAACAGACACATAGAATGATCAATGGAACAGAATAGATAGCCCAGAAATAAACCTGCACATACATGGTCAATTAATTCATCACAAAGGAACCAAGAATATACAATGGAGAATAGTCTTTTTAATAAATGGTGTTGGAAAAACTAAATAGCTACATGCAAAAGAATGAAACTGGACCCCTATCTTATGCTATTTACAAAAACCAACCAAAAATGAACTAAAAACTTGAATGTAAGACCTGAAACCATAAAACTCCTAGAAGAAAATACAGGTGGTAAGCTCCTTGATGTCAGTCTTGGTGATGATTTTTGGATTTGACACTAAAAACAAATGCAACACAAGCAAAAATAAGTAGGACTACATCCAACTAAAATGTTCCACATAGCAAATGAAATCAACAAAATGAAAAGGCAATCTATGGAATGAAAGAAAATATTTGCAAATCATATATCTAATAAAGAATTAATATACAAAATATTTAAAGAACTCACATAATTCAATACCAAAAACATAATCCAATTAAAAATGGGCAGAATGACTGAACAGATATTTTTCCCAAGAAGACAAGCTAATGGTCAACAGGAACATGAGATTCTTTTAAATGTTTTTAAGGATCCCCATACTGTTTTCCATAGTGGCAACATCAATTTACATTCCCACCAAGATGCACAAAGTTCCCTTTTCTCCACATCCTTGCCAATATTTGTTATTTCTTGTCTTTTTGATATCTCATTTTGGTTTTCATTTGGATTTCCCTGATGATTAGTGACGTTGAACACCTTTACATGATGTCATTTAATTCTCACCCAAACCCTATGAAGTAGGGTTAGTTATTAGCCTAATTTATGTGATAAGGAAATAGGCAGAGAGGTTTAGTAACTTAATGGGGTCACAAAGCTAATAATTGGTAGAAATTGGAGCGTCACATAACCATTAAACTACACAACTTCCTTTTATTTTATTTCTAAATTAAACACAATTTCTTAAAGCAGGCTCTGTAAAAGTTTTTAGTATTTTTTAGTTATAACTGTTTATTGCTTTTCTACTCATAAGCTACTTGCTGCCTTAAAATCTTCATTTTGAAACCTCAAAAAAGCAAAACCTTAATTTATCTTGATAGAGAAAATTCTCCTAAGAAAAACTTTACAGAGTTATTAAGATATCTCCATGTCAAAATACTTTCTATCCCACAGAAACTACTTTTGGCAAAATCTCTGAGGTGAATCTGCCAAAGTTACTTAGGGTTGTAATGCATGCTCGCTTACCACTCCCATATCTGTGAAACCTTTTTTCATAGCACTTAAGGATGGACCTGAATGTAGCAGAATTAGATGTTACTGAAAAACTCAGTGTATTCAGCCCATTGTGACTAGAAAATGAGTTTTTTTATAAGAGAACATAGGAAAACACAATTCCATTATCACTTACTTGGCAGCCTTCACAATTGCAGTAGATGGAATGCAACAAGTATTTTTGTTATATCAAGTCTGTCTGTGTGGCTCATCACATATAACATGAGAAAATTCTACAATATTGTTTATATTTCTCTGTCCCTAAAAACTTTGTGTGATCTCAAGTAAAGTGTCTAATTTCTTGAGGACTCTAGGTAATCATTTCTAAAAAGTAGATTAGAGTAAAAAGCTTTAAGTTTTCTTCAAGCTCTACGATTCTGTATTTTTGTGACCTTGCCTCAGATACTTATATTCTCCAGTGACCTGCACGCCAACTTAGAGTTTTAATGTGAAAATAAATGAATAGAGACAGATGGAAAGATAAATACATATATTTATTTACAAAGTAGATTTCTTACCCACAAAATATACATATTAACTGAGCCTTTATTTTTTATCCCTTAACACATAACTTCCTTAAATACAACTTTTTTTAACTTTTTATTATGGGAATTTTCAAACAGGATAAAAGAGTACAATGTCCACATGCCTATCATCCAGATATATTATTTTACTTTAAAATAATTCACATTGATGATTTCTGCTTTCCGGTTTACTATAGAAACTGGAATATTCTACCCTAGTTGAATTGCTGGCGGTTCACCTATTATTTTCTGCTTATTTTGAATGTAGTCAGAATTCTAATTTAAAAAATATCCTTGAAAATCTAAACTTTTGCACAACATTTGTCCTTTCAGAGGGATATCAGAAGGGTGAGAATGTTTAGCCAATAATTTATATCAGTCCTACAGACAAATAATTCAGTTATAGTATAAGCCAAAGGAAAGACCGATAAAGATTCAGGAGAGGAAAGTGGAACAAATTTCTAAATCGAATTTTTATAACAGTTGCAAGTTTACTCGATTCAAGTTCCAGACACTAAGCACAGCCATATAAAATTCAGCTCCAGAGCCAACTTATAGCATACATAGACATTTTCAAAGCTAACTATAAATATTTTTAATTTATCTACCTTTTCATAATTGAACATATTTCTGTTCCTATTTATCAAGGGAAGTACAAAAATGCACTAAACTCTCTGTGTGTACATTTTCTTTTCCCAGTTTCTCCACATCCTCATCTACCTATACTATGTTGAGATGCTTTAATTTGCAGCCCAAAATTTAGGTTCAATGTTAATCATTAAAACATGCCTAAAGCCCCAATAAACTCAATCAGAAACATCTTTTTCTTGCTGATTTCTAAATTGTCTTTGATTTACTCTTTTTATATCTTCCTGAACTACAGAGATCAACACAAGTCATATTAAAGGAAATGGATTCAAATTTATATTTTATTGTAAATGTAGCTTTCTGGTGCATCTCATATTAAATTTCCATTCCTAAGAACACTATCTTCAACATTTCTTCAAAGATCATTTCTCAGAAATGCTAGGGTTTTGTTTTTTTGTTTTTGTTTTTGTTTTCATCAAACTCTTAGGTAAATGAGGAATAGGAAAAGAAAAATTTTAATTTGAAAAGGATCAATACCGGATGAATCGGAGGTAGAAATAAATAAATTGGTCAGAACTACAAGAAGTAATACAGTAGAGTAGCTTCATAATATCATTGTAGGGAAGGATTTCCAGAAAAGATACAAGTTATGAATCATAAAAAAGTTTAATTAATTTGGTCAAATAACAATTAAGAACTTCTCATTAAAAGATACTTTAAAGAAAATTTTAAAACAGGCCCCACAAAGGGAAAAGAATGTTGCAAGAGATATCTAACAAAGACCCTAGTACCCAGAAAACATAAAAATACTTCATCAGTTAAAAAAAAAAATAAATCCAAGCACCCCAAAAGAAAAATGGGCAAAAGACATACACAGGATTATTTAAAAAATAGAAATCCGAGTAACCGATGAACACTTGAAATTGAACTCAACCTCGTTACTAATTAGGAAAACAATATCTCTTTGCGAAGAAATACTACTAGAAGCTCATTCAATTGGTGAAAATTTTTAAATATGATAACTAATGTTGGTAAAGACGTAGAGCAATTGGGACTTGATGACTTGCTGGTAGGAGTGCAACCTCGTACTACCAGCTTGGAAGACAGCTTAGTATAATAGTAGAATTAATGATAGCATTCTCTATTACCCTTTAATTTCACTCCTAAGCATTTACCTTCAAGAAACTTACACACATGTACACTAGGATATTTATACACTGAGTAAATGTGCTGAACAGCATTCCTCATATAATCAAAAATGGAAACAACTCAAATTTCCATTAATAGGTGAAAGGATAAATACCATGACAATAATGAAATGACACCTAAATGCAACAACATGAAAAATCTTGCAAACACAATATTGAGCTAAAGCAGCAGCAGTAAATGAAAGAATGCATGTAGTATAATTTCATTATTAAATTGTCAAAAATAGAAAAACTAAGCCCATTTTAGTTTTAGCTGCTGTAATATTCTATTTCTTGACCTGAGTGGTGATTATGTAAGCATTTACTTAATAACTAGTTGTTAAACTGTGTATTTGTGTTTTATGTTCTCATCAATATGCATATTTTATTTTACAGTAAAACTTTTAAATTAAGTTGAGCTCCGATGCTCTATTATACGTCTTCCCTTGTTATTTCTTAATTATATAATAATTCCCATATGTGGTTGTGAGTCTTAACATTTTTAATAGGTTTTCTAATGTACTTTTTAGTTAATATTTTAATATACAGCATAGTATAAAGGGGAAAAATTAAATAGAGCTATATTTTCTGTTATATTTGTTTTGTATTAATCTACTTAAAAAATAAATATTACAAATGTAGCTAAAGCTACTCCAGTCTCTTAAGATAATCATTTTTATTTTTCTGAAACTTGGCATTATCATTAGCATCTAGTTTTAATATATATGTATATATAACAAAAATATAAAAAACTGGTTTTAAAATATATTTAAACTATCACATCACGGCTCCAGTTTTGCAGCTTTTGTTTGCTTCAAAATTATGCTTTGATATTTATTTATGTTGATGAAAGTTCTAGTTTGTTTTAACTGATGTAGTGTTCTATTGCACTAATAAAGTAGTCTATTAATCCTTTCTCTTATTGGGAGATAATTAGTTCTATTCTATTTGTTTGCTATGACAAAGAATACAGCATCAAAAATTTTTTGTGTGTTTCTCACACAATGTTGGAATATCTCAAGAATTTAAAAAATACAAACAAAACTAAAATAAAATTTAAACTACTCATAATCTCACCACTAGAGATGATTGCTTTAAATATCTTTTATAGTCTATTTTTATTTCAGATATAATGAAACTGGGAAATTGTATAACACATACACATACGCACATGGTGGTTTTATATCCTGCCTTTTACTTTTATGATAAATAATTTCACACACCATAAAATAGTCTTCAGAACACATTCACCAATGGCTACATGGTGTTCTTTTGTACAGAGAACGGTAATTTATAAAATTTTTTCTCATTGTTAAACATGTAGCTGTTTCCAATTATTCTGTTCTTTCTCACGTTTCCTGAACTCTATCCAATATAGCTTTCTTTCAGTTCCTCAATATAACTGCTTCTTTCATTTATCACAGCCTCTGTACATATGGTTTACTCTGTCTTTCCCACACTTTTCACATGGCCAGTTTTTCTCATCTTTGAGATCTCAATATCAATATTCCTTGGCAACTTAGTTCTTTCTAAATTATTATTTTCTTTTTCAGGTGCTTCCCGCCCCCTGCCCCCACTTGCGCCAAAATATTTATCAGATCATGTAACTATTTCTTTTTATATCTTTTGTTTTTGTGTCTATCTTCATGTGGACAAGGACATGATTGTTTCCACCTTCAGTATTAGAGGAACATTCATATTGTGATTACAGATTTGTATATTTTATTACAATAGTGTTCCAACAGATGGCTGTAAAGTATCTTGAGGAAGGGGTCTCTTTTTAAATATCACTCAGTGTTAGCTTTGGGATACGCCATAAATAGCTATTTAATAAATGAATAAACTCATAACTTATTAGTTATCTGCAACACCAATATTTTCATGTCTTCTCTCTACAGTTTCCCAGAATACCATGCTTCTCTGATGTTTGCCACACAAAATGAGCACAGGAAGAACAATCACAGAATCTTTGTGGCACTTGGCTCAAGGTCAGTAATTCTAAATACAAAAAAATAGATGAAACACCATGTATTTTGGAAACTAAAAAAATATGAGGCCAAACCATCACAAACATTTAGTTAACTCAATTAAAATAAGCAGGTGATCAACATGTTGTAAAGTGGGCTCAAAAATTCTGTCTTGCTCTCACAGGGCTAAGAATACATTGTACTTTTTTGAGGGAATTATTTTTGTAAATTTTAATAATAAAATTTAATTTTATTATCTACAAAGAAACATATCAAAGATTGGTTAACACTGAAGTTACAAATGCTCCCAATTCTGAGCATACTATGTACTGACGCTCTCTGTAGACCACAAGGATCTACTCCACTTTCATTAAAGTAAACACCATTGTATGCTTGTAAAGTCAAGCATAATGAAAGTATATTTGGCACACAAAAAATAAGCCCCTCTCTACAGCTGACAGCATAAAAAATAAACCCTGGCAATTGCATTTCAGCTGTGATAGAAACTTTCTGACAGCTTTCCTCTCTATTGCTCATAAGAAGAGGACTTAGGCGAATTAGTGTCAGGTGGATTAGTCAGATTCTGTTCCAACTGACAGGAGATCATGTCTGTACAGCTACTTTAAACTCATGACATTAGTCTAAAGAATGAACAAACGTCCTGTATTTAAGATTAAATGATTTTTTGAACATCAAGTGTATTTTTTTTTTGAGAAAACTCATCATTACCATTAATTTAGAGGGAAAAAATGGTACAGCTCAGTCAAATATAGCACTAAGGCTATCTGATAAAACTGGGTTATAGAGCATGTACTTCTGTAGTTGCATTTTTACCTTATAAGACTCATAATTGATTTGGACAAGATGCAATAAAATTGCAGTTTCAGTCATAAAATTGTGGTTCAGTCATAAAAATGTAACTTTTAAGAGTCACAAAGACTCTTTAAGATTAAATAAAGCAATTGCTTTGCTTTACAGTTAAGGGACTAGGTGAAGAGCAGAGAAGTAAAGTGAGTTATCTGAAGTCATATGGCCAATTAATTTCAGAGTCATAAAAATAAAAAGTTTGAGAATATACCAAAGAAAAATTTCACTTATTTTAGAATATCCAAAATGGCCAAAGGACCCCAGGATAAATAATACTATACCTAGAATTATGGAATAATTTTGATTATCATTTTTAAAATAATTCCATTTAACAATTTGTGTGAAGGTATTAAAACCTGAGATTTAAGATTTCTAACATTGAACTGAAAATATTTTGGGAAGTCATGTGACATAATTGGATCTGTTTATGATTTATTTAGCTTCAGTGTATAAGATAGATTGGAATGAAGACAGATGGTAAAGAGGAAACTAGTCGAAAGGATATTACAGTCATCTTGAGAAAAAGGTAATAAAGGAAAATTATGGTGAATTAATTTAGGATTTGATAAATTACTGGGTCTGGGGAATAAGAAAAAATATTCCAAAGAAAGGATTCCTTAGAATAGTTGGAGCGGAAGCCATATGGTATCAGGTTGGGGAGTGCATGGGAAAGTGAAAATAAAATCAATGACTCTGGAACACTGATCAAGACTTTTGAAAAATAAAAGTGAGAAATAGGAGAATATTTGGGAGGTAGAGTAATTTTTGTGTATGAAACTATGATCATGTTGGTAAGCTAGTGAAGAAAAACTTGGCGATACAAAGAAAAGTAACAGGCATGTCACTTGAAAAAGAGAGAGAGATTCCTTTCCATCTTAGCCAGAGCAGTAAAAGATAAACTAGAGACTGGTATATCTACCATGGAGGAAAACTCAGCTTAGATGGTTCAAGGCTGGTAATATCAGTCTTCTCTGAAATAGAAAGGCATGGAATCTGTGAAGTCGAGAAACATAAAAATAGAAAAGGGAAATGGAAAACAGTAAAAATAATTTAAAATATTGATACACATCAGGCACTTCCTTCTCAACTTGACATGACATGTCACACCATAATTAGTAACTTTTTTCATAGAGAAAACTCCTCAAATATGAAAAGCAATGACTATGGCAGAGAAACTCAAGATGGACCCCAAAGATACTCACCTGATATTCATACCTTTGTGTTATCCCTTCCCTCCAATTTAATTCTAATAAATGTAATAAAACTAAGATAAGGAGGTGTCACTTTTGTGATTATGTTACAAAAACCATAACTTCCATCATTCTAGCAGTCTCTCTCCCTTGCTGGCATTGATAAAGCAGGCTGCCATATGGTGAGCTGCCCTATGGAGAGGTCCACTTGTTAAGGAACTAAGGATGGCCTCTCTTAGCTTATCAATTATACTTTAAAAATTATTTTAGTAGTTACGCTAGAGTTTACAATGTACATTTTTAACCAACAGAAGTCTACTTCTAAATAATGCTATTCTTCCCCATGGAACACTAAATGCAAAGTATTCCAATTTCTCCCTCCCATCTTTTGTGACACTGCTGTCATTCATTTCACTTAATCATATGCACTAATCTCCCTATACATTGTTACTATTATTACTTTAAATAAACTGTTATAGGTCAATTAAGAATTTTAAAAAATGATTTTATTTTATCTTTATTTATATCTTCTCTGATGCTTGTTTAGAGATCCAAGTTCTTAATAATTCACTTTCCTTCTCCCTCAGAAACTTCTGTAGCATCTCTTGCAGAGCAGGTCTGCTAGAGATGAAGTCCTTCAGATTTGTTTGTCTGAGTAAGTCTTAATATTTCAGTTTTGAAGGATTTCAGTGGATACAGAATTCTAGGTAGGTAACATTTTTTATTTCATCACTTTAAATATTTCACTCCTCTTACTTCAATGGCTTCTGAAGAACAGTCCAATGCAATTATTAATTCTGTTCTTCTACAGGTAAGGTGTTATTTTCTTTTGACTGTTTTCTGAATCTCTTTGTCTTTGGTTTTCTGCAGTTTGAATATAATATGCCTAGGTGTGATATTTTTTGTTTGTTTTATTGGTATGCCTTCTTCTTGCTGTTCTCTAAACTTCCTGGATCAGTGGTTTTATTTCTGTCGCTAGTTTTAGAAAGTTCTCAAACAATATTACCTCAAATATTTCTTCTGCTATTTTCTCTCTTTCTTCTCCATATGGTATACTAATTATACATATGTGACACCTTTTCAAAAATTTTTTCCATGGTTCTGGCATGTGTGTTCTATTTTCTTTTTTCTTTCCTTTATCTTTTTACATTTTGGTTTGGTAAGTTTCTTTAGACCCATCATTAAGTTACTGATTACTTCTTCAGCTGTACCAAGGCTTCTACTGAACTCATTCTTTTTATTCCTACCAGGCGGTCCTGGGTTGGACACAGGCAGCAGCTGATCATGACTCGAAACAGAACCCCTTCCAAGAAGTTCAAGAACCAACATACCTGATGGCCAGATTCAGACCACACCAAAGCACAATTCAATTAGTGCCACAAATGACACACACAAAGGGTAGACTCAGTAAGCACTAGAGCCCTGCTAAAGTTAATCCTACTTCATTGGGTCAGCCCCCACACAGTAGCTTCTTCGCTACAGTCATTGCCAGCCTACACAGCCAGTGAGCCTGAGGGTCGATTCTGCCCACTGATGTGCCAACAGCAACCAAGGCTCAACTACAACAGAGGAGTACACACAACCCATACAAGGACATTCCTAAGACACCTGGCTCAGATGAACAGAGAGACTGCACCAATGGCCCCCACAGGATACCTACTACATAAAGCCACTCTGCCAGGACTGGAAGACATAGCAGATCTACCGATTTCATAGAAACAAAAATATGGAGGTAGCCAAAATGAAGAGAAAAAGAAACATGTGACAAATGAAAGAACATGCCAAAACTCCAGAAAAAGAACTAAACAAAATAGAGGCAAGTAATCTATCGAATACAAAGTTCAAAACACTGGTTATAAGGATGCTCAGTGAGCTTAGGGGAGGAATAGATGATCTCAGTGAGAACTTCAAAAAAGAGAGAAAACATAAAAAAAGTAGATAGAAATCAGAAGAAAGAATTAGACAGAAATGAAGACTACAATAATTGAAATGAAGACTATATTAGATGGAATCAATAGAAGATTAGAGAAAGCAAATGATTAAATCAATTGATTATCTTGAAAACATGGTAGTGGAAAACACCCAATCAGAACAGCTGAAAGAAAAAAAGAATCAAAAAAATAAGGATAGTTTAAGGGACCTCTGGAAAAACATCAAGCATAACAACATTCACATCACAGGAGTACCAGAAGGATAAGAGAGAGCAAGAAATTAAAAACCTATTTTTAAAAAGCAATGATAGAAAACTTCCCTAATATGATGAATGAAATAGATATACAAATCCAAGAATCTCAGAGAGTCCTGATTAAGATGAACCCAAAGAAGCCCACACTAAAACACAACATAATTAAAATGCCAAAGGTTAAAGACAAAAAGAGAATCTTATAAGCAACAAGGGAAAAGCAGTTACTTACCTATAAGGGAACTACCATAAGACTGTCAGCTGATTTCTTAACTGAAACTTTGCTGGCCAAAATGAATTGGCACAAAATATTCAAAGTTATGAAAAGCAAGGACCTATGACCAAGATTACCCTACCAGCAAGGCTATCATTTAGAATCAAAGGAAAAATAAAGAGCTTCCCAGACAAGGGAAAGCTAAAGGAGTTCATCATCATCAAATCAATATTATATGAATTGTTAAAGAAACTTCTTGAGAAGAAGAAAAAAAGAAAAAATAAAATAAGAAAATATACCAAAGAAAAAATTTCTCACTGACAAATGCAAACAGAATAAAAGCAGAGGCTCACCAATACTAAAGCTAGTACGAAGATTAAAAGCCAAAAAAAGGTAGAAAGATCATGTGTAATTACAATAGTAAATTAAGGGATAAACACAAACACACACACACACAAAAGTAAAATATAATAACAAAAACATAAACATGGAAGGAGATAGTAAAAAATGGTAGTGAGTATAGGATATACTTGAACTTAATCAAACATCAACTTAAAATAGACTGTTCTAAACATAGTTTGGTATATATAAAACACATGGTAACTACAAACCAAAAATCTACACAAGATATACGAGAAATATACAAGAAATAAAGAGAAAGAAATCCAAACAGAACATTATAGTAAGTCATCAACATACAAGAGAAGAAAGTAAGAAAACAAAAAAGTAACAAAGAATAACTACAAAAACATTCAGAAAATAATAAAATGTCAATAACTACATATTAATAATTTCTTTCAAAGTAAATGGCTTAAATGTTCCAATCAAAAGACAAATAGCTAAAGAAATTGTGATACATATATACAATGGACTATTATTCAGCCATAAAAAAGAATGAGGTCTTATCATTTGCAACAATGTAGTTGGACCTAGAGGTTATTGTGCTAAGTGACATAGGTTGGATAGAGAAAGATAAATGCCACATTATTTCACTTATATATGAAATCTAAACAACAAAATAAGTGAACAAGCAAGCTAGAAACAAACTCATAGATACAGAGGACAAACCAATGGTTGTCAGATGGGAGGTGATTAGGGGACTGGGTGAAAAAAGGTGAAGGGATTAAGAAGAACAATTTGGCAATTACAAAATAGTCATGGGATGCAAAGTACAGCTTAGGGAATATAGTTAACATTTCAATAACTATACATGGTGTCAGGTAGATTCAAGAGTTATGGAGGGATCACTTTATAAGTTATATAAATGTCTAAGCACTATGCTGTACAACTCAAAGTAACATAATATTGAATGTCAGTTATAATTTTAAAAATTAAAAATTTTTAAATAAAAAAACACAAATATGCCTCATAAACATAAACATAAGCATTCTTAATAAAATATTAGCAAATAAAATACAACATATAAAAATTATTATATACCATAACCATGTGGAATTTATCTACCCAAAGTAAGGCTGATTAACAGCTGAAAATCAGCTAATGTCATACTCTATGTTAATAGAAGAAAGGACAAAAACTGCATGATGATATCAAAAGATGCAGAAAAAGCATTTGACAAAATCCAATGCTCATTCATAATAAAAACTCATGAAGGTCAAGAAATAGTGGAAAATATTCTCCAGCTGATAAAAGATATCTTTTAAAAAGAAACAAATATGCACAATTAACATTATATTTAATCGTAAAAGATTTAATTCTTTCCACCATAAAATCAGAAACAAAGCAAGAATGTCCACTTTCACCACTGCTATTTGATGTCTTACTGAGAGTTCTAGCTAGTGCAATACAGCAACAAAATTGGGAAGAAATAAGTAAAATGTCTATTCACAGATGATATAATCATCTACATAAAAAATTCCAAAGAATTCACAAAACACTACTAGAATTTAGCAGATTTCAAGGTACAAGAACAATATACCAAAGTTCATCATATTTTCATATTCTAGCAAAAACAATAACAAAAAAAGAAATTAAGAAAGCAATTTTATTCATAGTAACATTGAAAAATGTATTTATAAAAAGAGTTTAAAACAAGTATAGGTTTGAACACTGAAAACTATAAAATGTTGCTGAAAGAAATTAAGACCTACGTAAATTAAGATGCATTTCAAGTTCACAGATTGAAAAACTCAATATAGTCAAAATGGCAATTATCCCAAATTGATCCATAAAATCAATATAATCTCTATCAAAATACCAGGCTCTTTTTTTTAATAGAAATTGATGAGCTGATCCTGAAATTTATGTACAAATGCAAAGGATAGAATAGCCAAAACAATTTGAAAAAGAATAACAAAGCTGGAAGATTTAAACTATCTAATTTCAAATTTTACTATAAAGCCACAGAAATCAAAACAGTGTGGTATCAGCATGAGAACAGGTATCTAGATCAACAGCAGAGAAATGAGGGAATAGAAATGAGGTCTCAGAAATAAATCCTTACATCAATTGATTTTCAATGAAGATGCCAAGTCAGTTTAATGGGGGAAATAAAATCCTTTTCAACAAACAGCTTTGAGACAATTAATGTCCATATGCAAAAAAAAAAAAAAAAAAAAGGTGAACTTAGACCTTTTGCATCACTCAGTAGATACAAGTTAATTAGAAATAATTACCTAATCGTAAGATCTAAAACAAAAATAAACTTCTAGAAGTTTTTACAGGAGAAAAGCTTTGTGAACTTTCGTTGAGAAAAAGTTCTTACATAAGAACCAAAAGCAGAATTCATAAAAGAAAAATTGATAAATTGGGTTTTATAAAAATTAAAAACTTCTACAATTAAAGACTCCATTAAGAAAATGAAAATATAAGCCAGAGTGGGAGAAAATATTCACAAATTACATATTTGTTCAAGAACTGGTATCAAAAATTTATAAAGACCTATTATAACTCAAAAATAAGTAAAGCCAAGATTTTTAATAGGCAAATGGTTTAAATAGATATTTCATCAAAAGAAGATATATGGATGGCTAGTAACACATGAAGAGATGCTCATCATTATTAGTCATCAGAGAAATACAAATTAAAATCACAATGAAATACTACTACACATTTATAATAATAGTTACAATCAGAAAGACAGACAATACCAAGTGTTAGGGTACAGAGAAACTGAACCATTGTTCATTTCTGGTAGGACTGTAAAATGTTAGTAATATAAAGTGGTACAGCCACTTTGAAAATTAGTAGAGTAGTATTATATAGTTTTAAAACAATATATTTATCATATGATCCAATAATTTCACTCTTGCAATCCATCCAAGAAAATTAAACACATGTTCATACAAAGACAAGTACATGAATGTCCATAGCAGCATTATTCATAAGAGTCACAAACTAGAAACAATCTAAATGTCCATCATCTGGCAAATGGATAAGCAAAATAAAATTCTATTCAGCATTATAAAGGTATAAAATACTGATACATGCTACAACATGGATGAACAGTGACTTCATCCAAAGATGTCAAATGCAAATGACTACATCTTATATGATTCCTTTTATATGAAATGTCTAGAAAAGGCAAATCTAAAGAGACAGAAAGCAAAACATCATTGTCTACAATACATTTTTATGTAATACCACTGACGAAGATTCTTTAAAACTCAATTTAATACTTTATGGTAGAAATGGCCACTTTACATTTATAAAGTTATTTTTAATTTTTTTACTTGAAACTCTCATTATCTCTCATTGTTAATAGGTATTAATTTTAAAAAAATAAATCAATATGTTTGGATTCATCACCCAAAAGAATATGATATTTAAATAAAAGAGATTTTAGTTTTTAAAATTTGCATTTATTATTTTACTAATTTCTCTCTACTATAGAATTTTTTTAAAAAATTGAAAATCTTTTTAAAAAAAATTTATAATATTCACTCCAAAAAAATATTTCCTTCCATTTTCTGTTTTGAATAAAATAGGAATATTATAACTAGAATTTAATCCTGCTGTATTTTTATCTTTAATGTGATATTATAGCATTTTTCTTCATGCCTTCAAATGTACTTCAAACATTATTTTTAATAGTTGTATAATACCACAGTACACTTTGATTTTATCAAAACCTATGTCTAACAGTGGAGTTTCTATTTTAAAGAGCGTGAATATTTGCAGTTTTTCTTACAAATTCTTGAATGATAGAGCCTCGAAGAAAGTGTCAAATCCCCTCTTTTAGCCTCTAATTTCTCTATAGCTGCCCTTCAAGGCACAGTTAACTTGTTACTTTCTACTTGAAGACTGGAAGCAAACTTTTCCACTTCATACATCCCATGGAGCTCATATGTCCATTCCTTTCTTATTGTGGCAGATTTACTTAATTTTAAAAAAACATTTTTGGGATAAAAATAAGCAAAATAAATGGAGCTTAAATCATGGGGGGTGGGGGAATGTATTGAACTTTTGTGGTAAATGATGATCCCATTAGTAAATGAGTTTAAGTCAGGGTTACATTCTTAACAAAAGTAGAAAGTAAATAGTTAACAGAAATCTCAAAATATGTAGAAATAAAGACCCATAGCCATTTCAAAGCTCACAGGTGTATGATCCAGGAAAACCTGTACTCAGAGATAGTATGATGTCTTGTTTAGATGCTTCTTAAATTAATTAACTTTTGTCTCTTGTTGCCAGTGCAGTCAAACTCTTAGTGAAATACAATAGTTAATATACTTTTCAAAGGTAAGAAATTTTCCAATAGTTATTTTTTATATTATGTGATTCTCTTTTTAAAATAAGGGCTAGTACAGTACTATGGTGCAGTTTTATTTCAATTATCCCACACAAATATATTGACTGCCAGGAACTATCTGAAGCATTAAATACAAAGATAAGTCAGACTTGGTTCCAGCCACTGGGGAACTTACAACCTACAAGTCAACATTCATATTAGCAAATATTCTACTGACTTTAAGAGAGTCTTCTCTTGCTTTTAGAAAAAAAAAGGGATGTTGTTCTGTTTCTTATTGTTATGTTGCTATGGCATGAGTCAGTTCCCTTGCTCTTGACTGTTATGTTAAATTTCTTAAAATTGCAGCATATTTTCTATTTAGGTAACTCGTCATTAAAAATAGTTTACACTAGTCAGATTATTTGCTTAATAATTATTTAATAATATTTTTAAATTGCTTTTGGGAAACAGACTGAAACAATGTGTAAAACCAAATCTCGAAGAATATTAATAAATTTTGTTTCATTATTAACTGCTCTATTTTAGTTCCACAGTGTGGAAATACTTTTAGTACAACTAGTTCCATTTAGCTTGCCACTCATCTTTTTCTTAACAAAATTAAAAGTAAATATTTTTAATACAGCTTCCTTAGTAAATTTTTATGTTTTTAATATGATCAGACTTAAAATATATGTATAATGTGTTTCAAACTATGTGATGTTAAGATGCAATGTCCTAAGATCAATTTAAATTTTCATAAAATTTGTAAAGTTTAAGTCTTTGCTTTTAATAGATTTTGTTTGTAAGTTGTATTTATATTTTAAAAGTTTGCATCTTAACACTAGGAAAACAATCTCAGTAATTACAACCCCATTTGCTAAAAGTTTACTTAAACAACTAAACTTGACAGCTAAAAATCTAAAGGAATAAGTGTATTGATTCACTAATTTTATTTGTTTCACTTCAGACAGTCACCTGCTTCTGGTAGTCAATCAAAAGGTCTTTTTTTTTTTATAAGAAAGGAAATGCTCTCAGCAAAACAAGTTATGACACAACTTAAGTATCATTAACTAATTGACAGCTAAGCATTCTCTCAAAGGAAAATCAATTATCAAGTACTTTAATAATTCTATTTTCACATCTGCTATTAGTTCTAAACTGGAATATTGTTTTTATCATTAATTAAACATTATACAACTGAAATGTCCACATCTTACTTTCCACAATAGATAACAAGAGCTGGTCATATTTTAACTGGCTATAATCAAGGTGCTAAGATTTAAACTAAGAAATAATTATTATTTATAATAGAATAATAATCAGATATTATTAGTTTCTGCTAAATATGGAAATAACATGGCACTGCTCAGGTACACAGTAAGAGTTAAGGAATCTTTTTATAATGTTCTTAGTTAGTGATATTAAAAGAATATTGAGCAGTAAGACTGCTATTCTATTTTAAAGAACATGTTACTTTCGTTGGAATACGCATTTAGATAAACATATTATTCTAAAAAGTGACTGGGTAACCTGAAATAGAAGTGGTTCCTTAACAAATGCAGACAAAAGTAGTCAGTTTAAAAAAGGAATTAGTATAGAAAACTTAATTTAAAAAATTTAAATAATTTAGGCCATTACATTTATATTTTTCTTTTAAGACATAACCATTGGATTTTTTTCATACCATGTAAGAGAGATGAATCTAGTGGTAAGGAGATTAAGCTCTGGAGTAGCCTGAGCTCAGCCAGAATGGTGAATTAGAGAAGTACTTAAATTCTCTATGCCTCCAGTTTTCTTCCCATTAGCACCGAATGATAATAACACCTATTCTATCCATTTGTAGTGAAGTTAAAATATGTGGATACATGTAAAACATTAACATTATTGCCTGAGCACACAGTAAGTACTCAATTAAAGGAGCTGTCAAATATATAAACATGCTGTCTTAGTCAACATGGGATGCTGTAACAAAATAAAACAGACTGGGTGGATTAACAACAAATATTTATTTCTCACAGCTCCAATGGTTAGGAAGTCCAAGATGAGGTGCTGGCAGATTTTGTGTCTGGGAAAGGCCCTCTTCCTTGTTTGCAGAGGCCTGTCTTCTTCTTATATACTCATATGGCCTTTTCTTGGTACATGCATGACGGGAGAGAAAGATCTGTCTCTTTGTTTATAAGGGCATTAATCCTATCATGAGGACCTCATCTTCATGACCCAATCTAAACACTACTTTCCAAAGGCCTTGCTTCTAAACACCATTACATTGGTATTAGGGCTTCAACATATAAATTTGGGGAGAAGGGAGAAAAACATTTAGTCCAAAGCATATACATATGTACATGTAATGTAAATAATGTAAATAATATATATATTTAAAAGATATTTAAATAATAAAAATGGATGCAAATTTCTTTGGTTTAGAAAGTGATGCAGGACAGGACGAATCCCCAAGCAGAGATTCAACTACTGCACCTAGAGAGGGAGGGGTCATGACTGAGCATGGGAAAATATTCAAGTGCACATCAGAGTTAGAGGAAAGTTTATTAGAGAAAGGATAACTCTCCATAGACAAGAGTGTGGTCTCCTCTCAGAGACAAAGAGTGAGAGAGTCTAGAGGGACAGAGAAGAATAATGAGAGACAGACAATGAGGCGGGGCGGACAATGAGAGAGACCCCAAGTGTTCAGGGAATTCAGTTTATGTATCATTCCTAGTTTCTATGAATTACAGTTTAAAGACTGTTTACTTATTTTGTTTGATGTTATGGGTATATAGCATGAAAGGTAAGGGTATATCATGTGAAAAGCATGAGTATATAGTAAGAAAATCTGCTGGCTATCTCCAGCCTTTGTTCCATAGGTTTTCCATGGTTTTGGCCTTAGAGAATGAATGTACAGTACTACCTAAAGACTCTGTTTTCCCTTCAAGGTATTGGTGAATGGTTTAATAATCCCAGTAGGAATTTTCCTTTGTTTTTTAGGTTTCCCATGGTCTGTCAGCAGCACATTGCAGGCTCTGAGTACAGCTTGATTTAACATTTAGTTCTCATGCCTCCTCCCTACATTAAAAGTACTATTTCATTAATGTATATGCACTTAACATGTGCCTGAAATTATTGCTCGTACTTAATAAATATTAACTTTATTTATTTGTATATATACATCTCAGAATGGGACTCAGTTCTGCTTTGAATTTTAGTTTAAAAACTTTATTAAAAATATTAGTTTAACTGACTTGAAAATATTTCTATTGAAACATCCTTTTAAAGCTTATGAAAGATGATGCTCACATGGTTGACTTTTCACTGGATATTACCTAATTTCATTAAAAGATCCAAAATACACACTTGAATCAGAATACGGTTGACCCTTGAACGATGCAAGGGTGAGGGGCACCAAACCCCTACATAATCAAAAATTTGTATGTAACTTTTGGCTCCTCAAACACTTAACTACTAATACCCTACTGTTGACCAGAAGATTTACTGATAACACAGTCAATTAACACATATTTTTTTATGTCATATGTATTACAAAGTATAACCGTACAATAAACTACAGAAAAGAAAATGCTGTTACGAAAATTTTAAGGTTAGAGATTTTTCAAATTGTTGCAAATCTCAAAACATTTTTCAATACAGTTATTTAAAAAAAATCTGCATGTAAGTGGATCATACAGTTCAAATCCATACTGTTCAAGGGTCAACTGTAATTACACTTGCACAAGATATATATGATACATTGTGGCATCTTCTATATAGGCCATTTTATTAATAACATGATTATAAGCAAAATTCAAAATCTTCAAAGCACAAAAAAGTTGTAAATATTTTATGATAGATTCAGGCTTACACTTACAGAGGATTTACCTATCCATAGGTCAAACGGAGGTAATGACACAGCATCAAAGTGTCAAAAGATATACCTGATAAGGAAAAAAATAACCCCATTTTATTTAAGCAGGGGGTCAATGTTCAGTAAGCTTTTTCTCCCTGGAAGGGTGATGGTTTCAGTGCAACTACCCTACAGCTGTCAGAATCCAAAGGTCAGATTTGACTATTTGCTATTTTTAAATGCACTTACTGGGCCTATCAACTAGCCTGAAATTCTCAGTAACCATACAACTAATTTTGAATGCCAGTGGAAAGGAGGAAATCATGAAACAGAAACTGTAAATTAACCTGTGAAATGGATAGTCAATAACAAATGTAATGTGCTAGGAGGTTTTGAAATATTAAAGTTTGGAAAGTCTACTTATCTCCATTTACTAAAAAGGTAAATGACTTTCTTTGTACCTAATCTATGAGAAGAGTGGGGAAAAAATTACATTTTCTCCAATTTAATCTTAACTTTCAAATAATTTTTTGTTGTTGTTTTCTTGTTTTCTTGTCTCTTTCTTTCTGTAACCTCAAGCAGATTGTTTACCACTCTCAGAGTTCATTTCTCAATGTCCCTCATAAAGAATTTCAATCTCTTTCACAAATTCACTGTGGTATTATTAATTTTACAAAGATCTTAGGCTATTAGGTTGTATTCAATTTTTTTTGCAGCCAATAACTTGAACGGTTCCTCTACATCTAGAGTCAAGATATAATTAATTCTTCCACTGAGACAAAAACATCTGACCCAAACTTTTACTTTTCTACTGCTGAAGAGTTCCCCCCACCATTTTTTTTCTGGGTTTGTTTACAGCTTTATTGAGGTATAATAATAATTTATAAGAGTATAAAGTGATGGATCTGGGGAACTGCAGTTACATAACCATAACTACCACCAAGATATAGAACAGTATCATCACCCTAAAACTTTTCCTCTTCCCTCCTTAAGTCAATCACTTCCACTGACCCTGACCCCAGGTAAATAGGATGCAAATCGATAATGGTTTCATGTTAGTTGAAAAGGTATGACTTTAGCCTCAGACTTTCTGTTTTTTGGTGTGTGTTTTTTTTGTTTGTTTTTTGTTTTTTTTATCTTCCTTTACATTAGAGAGATCACATGTGTTTTTAATCCTTTGAGATATAAGAAAAAGAAAAACTGGCTAAATTATAGGGGTTTACTGAAAGGGTAAAATAACAGTTCTGCTCTAATGTTTGGCTATTCTAGTATCTCGCCCTACATCCATGCTTCTCATGATGTTTTGGTTAATGACACTGCTAGAGGTGTTGTCTCTACTCTCAATATCTATTAATGTTGAGATTCTGGGTTTCTTAACTTTTGGCTCAGATGCTATCTTGGGTTTCTTAGGGCTCGCTGTCCAGTGGGTGGAATGAGGAGAGTTATGCAACCTTTGACTTTACATTAACTGATTCCACTGCACTCTTGAATGTCTCCCTCTACACTCTGCTCCATTGCTCGCTTCTCACCACCAATGAGTACTTCTCTGTACTTTCCAGTCCTAATTCTGAAGAAAAAATAGACTGATATTAAATATTTTCCACTCTAATTAAGGAAGCACATTCTAGATAGATTAGATAGTATTTCTAAAAAAAAAAAACAATAATTATCTTACATTTTTCTTAATGATTCTGTATAATAACCATTATTTTCTCGCATCTGGAAGATTTTCAACCAATGTCAAATGTCCAGAACCTGCCATACCAAGCTACCTCACAAATCACTGTCCAGTATATGGTCTGCCTTAAGGTGAAATGCCAACTCCTAGTTCAATCAGCGATTACCACTGCCCAAATCACAGTGTAAGACTGTTTCTCTGTGCAGAGAGTCAGTGCATGAATAAGAGTTATTGAGCACTATTGACGTATCTGATATAATAAATAACCATGTGTGTATGCATATGCACACACACACACAATACCACACCACACCACCATGCATCGGAAACTGATAGCATTTTGCCTGCTTATTTTAATGCATGGAGAGTGGTCTAAGTGAATGTGGAGACTAAACCTATAATCAGTGATTCATTCAGTTATCTACACTTTCAGGAAGTCTGGACATTTGTAGTGATACTTCTACTCTGAATTATGAAAATAATACGTGGAAGAAATAAATCTGCTTTATATTCAATGTTAACACATAGGTATATGTCAAAACCTAACTTTGAGATGGGGTAAAGGGGTTCAAATATGTGGTGACAGGAAGAAATCTAACTATGAGAGGTGAACATACAGTGTAAATATATATATGCTTTATTGTTAAAGTGTACAGCTGAAACTATTGGATTTCATTAACCAATGTCATCATAAAAAAAAGTTAAAAAATAAATTTAAAAAAAACAAAACCTAACTTTGTGCAGCTCCAGTAGAGAACTTTTAATAAAGCAGATGCTAACTAGTGGCTTTACCAGTTCTCAATTACTAGATCTGTAGGTTCATGCCTGACAGTATTCAAGAGAACCATTCCCAGACATACAGTTTGGATAACAGTAGAGTGGGATCTGGGGTTCTGTATTTGTAAATATTATCTACGTGACTCAAATATGCAGCCATATTTGCATATCACTGGCCTAGGAAATCATTGTGGTCATCTGGACTTACCTCATTCACTTTTACCTAGTTTGAACTTCCTAAATAAAGCATGATCATGGCTAGATCTTTCTGGTGACTGCCCTGTCCAGGAGTTCAACCAGAGTTGCCTCATTAGGACAAAAAGTATTCCAATCACTCAGGAAATTACAGGGGATTTAAAAGCTCTGTGTCAGGTATACCTACTACTTAGAAAAGCTGGGTGTAGCAGGCTGACCCTGCCTGACCATTTCCTGCCCAAGCAAGTTAGTTCCTGACTGCACCTCCACCCATCCCAGGACTCTCCAGCTGACACTGTAGTCCGAAAACCCACTTAAACGATTAATCCGGTTTCCCTATAGTTTGGCAGCTAATCAATGTTCTCCCTATGTTTTCTTTCCTTATATGGAACATCTATAGCTGTGTAGGAATGAGGAAGTACAAGATGGTCTTTCCATGTTACAATCGGGGCTCAGCCTTTAGATAAGAATCCGCTGATCAGTGCTGGCATCAATAAACGCTGCTTCCTGCTTATAGCCTTGGTGTCCTGTCTCTTCATTCGAGAATCCTACAACACTATGAGTAAGGTATATTTATTATCTTCATGTTACAAATAGAAAACCAAGGCATGGGAGGTTAAGTTGACTCTCTCAAGGTCACATAACTAGGACATAACAGGGCCAAGCAGTCTAAATGAGGGCTCATACTCATAAGATGCTGCCTCAATTTATATATATGCTTATTAACAATGCTGTATGCCTAACAATCAACTTGGGCACAGACACAATTAATTTTTCTACATACAATGCGGCAGTCTTGTTTCATTGCAAAGCAAATTTCTCCTAAGGACTCAAACACATCTTGTCAGTGTGACTAGCAGTGAAGTTTCTGTCGGATGTCCTGGACCCCACCCTCTTTTAATCTATCTTTTCCTTCAGTCTCTGACTTGCATTGTTTGCTTATCTGGCCACATGCTAACTTTTGATGACAGTCAACAGGAGATTTCAGATTACCTCTGCAATTGTTTATGTCGGAGTTTTAAAAAGTAAGATTTGCAATTCTTACAAAGAAAAGTTTTTACAACCACTGCAATTACTGTTTTATTATCATAATTTACTTTTGATTAAGCTCTATCGGTGAGGGTTAACAAAATCTATTTCCCTTCTGTGTGAGAATTTGACCTTTGGTTAACTTTCTAGCTAAAATTTTCCTTGAAAACTGATATAGAAAATCGACTTTTTTTATTAGGTGACTTCTAGTAAAAATGATCTCTGAATAGTATATTGCATCTGCAACATATGAACTATAAATACTTTGTGGAAAGCCATAACTTTAGGCATATTCTGATTCTCATAATTAGGCATAGCACATGTGTCACATGCATTCTCCATCTCAGAGTCCCCATCTGATCTAGAGTACTGTCCAACCCTGAAGCCATTTTAGTTTGCAATTCCTAGTAGTCTTCTATCCATGGGAGGTACTTCATTATTTGACTTGAAATTAAAGACAGACTTAGTGGAGTACTCTATCAAAACTGGACCCCAAGAAAAATTTTTTTTTAAATGAGAATGTTTTTTTCTTCTTAGACATGCATTTGCCGCATCTAATAACTTCATCACCTTGCACATCTAAACAGCATGAACTTTAGAATGGGTTAGAACAAAAAGAACAGATATAAATGATAATACTAACAAATTCAGAGTACTGTATGTTTCAAAGTTTTAAAAAATTACTTTGACAAATTACAGTACTAATGACTTAAGCAAAATTATATTGAGTAGATCCAGTTTACACTGACTTCTGAAAACAACATTCTAGGGGAAAAAAGAAATAAAAGTACCCTGCTATTCAGAGAATAATGTAGTTTCATAGTGGAAAAAAATTCAGACCCATTTATTCTTTTAGTTGGTTTGATTCTATCACTTTGCATATTTACCTAGTGTTAGAGAACTATGAAACTATTTATCTTAGAAAGAAAATTCAAATCATTAAATAGAGTATTTCTCTCCAGTATAAATCAGCTCAATATTTCTGAACTCCATTTTAATAAGTAAATTTGTTCAATATGCAGATCAAATTCCAATGTTAATTAACATCTTTCTAGAAAACCCTGACTAATAAAACTCAAACAGAGTTTAAATTATAATTTATATGAACATTAATTTCTATTTTGATAAATGATGTTCTCATAGTAACTTGCATTTTAATTGGAAAGATAATGATTCTATGTAACCAAAATTTTTAGTTGTGGAACATTAACTAAAACTTAAAACATAAGAGAAGAGTGCCTAGCTTAAGTTGAATTAACTAAGGGAGGAGAAAGAGTTGCTAAGTAAAAGGATGAAAGACAAAGGTGAAAAGAACCAGCAAGGGAGACAAGTTCCCCAACTGTAGAACTGGGAGAGAAGAAACGTATCAAACTTTCTTCCTGACCAAAATATACTTTTGGACAGAGCCAAGAACGTCATTGAATTGTTTAAGCCTATGGGCTCTCTTTGGTCTGTCTTAAAATCTGGGCATACACAGCTACTGATAAAGATTAGAGAAGGGAAAATATTGAAAAAAGAGAAAATTGGCTAGCTCCAGTTCAAATCATGCCCCTCCTCAGTGGCTGCTTGAATAGAAACAGTATTGAAGAGGCGAAGCCAGATTTTCAGCTAAGAACATCAGTGTTGGGGTTGGTGATACTATACTAAAGGCATCCTCAAGCAGTTACCTAGAGCACTCAGGAAAGTGGCCCTCAACTGGGGCAATGGCTAGACGCTAAGAAGCAAACAGCATCATGGGGAAAACAATAGCTTTATTAATAATTGATGCTTCAGTATCACTCCTTGAATTCATATAATTTAGAGAATTTTTTTTAGTCACAGATTCTGGGTATAATCAATTAATTAGCTTATAGATCTTTTTAAATCCCCAGACTCTTGGCATGCTAATAATAAAATGAGAGAGGCACAGGTTGATAATGAAGCATGAAGAGTCAAGGATAGTGGCAGGATTTAGAGCAGCAGTTTCCAAACTTTAATATGCAGATGACTCAACTGAAGATCTTGTTAAAATGCAGATTCTTATTAAGTTCGTCAGGGGATATAATAAACCTACTTTGAGGCTCTAGATTCTGTATTCTTAACAAATATTCAAATATTTTATTCATATAGACATTAGATTTACTGTTTTATAGAATATCTCTAATATGCTACTAACTTTCAATTCCTGGCATCACTATGCTAATTCATGACCCAACTCTCCCTCTCCCCTGACTCCTATCTCTCTCTTTATATATACACACACATACACATATTTCTATTTTTCTTTGCACCTGCAACCTTTCCCACTGTTGAAATTCTGTACGTTCTAATGAGTAAGTTTTTTTAGCTCCTTCAGTTCTCACTGGACTAGAACTGCTTCAGTAACACGTAGTCAAATTATCTCCAAACATACCCAGCCAGTTGAGCTATATTACAATGGATAATGCAACATCACTGTTCATAGATTCCTACATGTTGAAAAACTCTGGCCTTTAACTTAAAATATAGCTTATAAGTGATATCGATTATAATATAATTAAATTATAATATGTTCTAAATTCTGAGAATATCCCTTCTAATTATTCTGAACATAGAGGCAATCAATTTTAAACAAGCAAAGGTTCGCTAAGTTAAATAAAATTAAAATAAACAATCCTAAAATATCAGTAACTTAATATATTAATAGTTTCTCTTATATCATAAGAAACATGTCACATGGCATAGTTAATAGCATGTTGGGGGAGGGGTTTTATGTTGATCTGCTTCACATCAGCCTTTAGGGGCCCAGGAGCCTCCTATCTAGTGTTTCAAATATCTTCCAGGAATCTCTTTTTATAAAAGCAGTATATACATTATATTTCTTTAAATGATTCACTAAAGCCCTTAGACTCTAATTCTCTTCTGTTTAAAGTATTAAGAGTGCATATTTCTTAAAGAGAAAAAGGAATCTCTGAATCTAGATAAACTAGAAAAGCTTTAATAGAAAATCTATCAAGTTGTTGCAGATTTTGTCCTGTGAACCCAGAAGAACCAAGCGGCGCTCAGCGAACTAAGAATCAAAGGAGGTTTATTTATGCTGACAGGCTCAGAGAAGTCACTCTCCAGAGTCTCTGAGCCCCGAACAAAGGCAGGCAGGTAGGTTTATACATTGATTACTTCCGCATACTTGGTGATCTTTCGTTTCACGTGTGCGGGAAAGGTAGTGTTCCAGGGAGAGGAGGTTGTTAAAATTCCTCCAGGACAGGGTAGCCATCTTAAATTTCTTTACATTTCCCATATCAAAGTAACTTCCCAGTATGCAAATATGACAAACAAGCATAAATGTATAAAACTATAGTTGAAATTTTGATAGTAATTCACCTTTAAGGGATAAAAGAGGGCTACAATCTACAGCTCGAAAACTTGCACACCTTCCAGGAAAGGAACTATATTTCACCATATTACAGAGGCAAAAATAATTAATCGTATAAAATATAATCACAGTTATTAATCCGTTAAATATCCTAGCTTTGTAAATCCTACAAAGCCAATAAAGTCTGATATGCTAACATGAATGTCCAGATAGCACAGAATTACTTTAACTTACATGGTACATTTAATGCTAAGTATGAGTGTGGGTATAGAAGGCCAATTAAAAATGAGTTAGGAAGTATCTTTCCAGTCTTATGAATTTGGACAGACCCAGTGCACTCTATTGCCATTTGGTGACTAAATCATCCAATCTACCGGAGACTTTATAAAATAAATGCAACATTTATAATTCAAGTCTCAGAAAAATGTTCCTAGAGGAGGCCTCAATGTTTCCCACTAGACTTCTGTCTGTTTATAGTAGTTATTTCAAACAGCTTTCTCTTCAGAGCTCTGGTAAATAATCCATAATCTATGAGAAACTGCATTTAGCAAGCTAAGCTACAGTTTTCTAATTAATCAGAAGAAGATTGGTCATAATGAAATGGGATGATTCTACATATTGTATCTGAATTCTCTTTCACCTGCCTACTAGTATTCCCGGTTCTTGAAAGGGATACTGAGAGGACACACTCCAGACAAATGCACATGTTTAACAGGATGCTAAAACACAAGTCTCTGCTTCATTTTCAATTGAGATAAAACATGATATACATCAAATATAGAAATAAGTGCAAAATTTACAAAGGAAATGTCAATAGCAACAATTCTTATGCTCCTCAAGCAAAATGAAGATAATAAACTTGGTCAAGGCATGAGAATGGATTTCTGAAAAGTCTAATTGCTGGAAATCTCCACCCTCCCTCTAGAGGGATGGGATAAATGGGGGACGTGCTAACTCATTTATCTAATGCTTTAGAATGGGCATTTCCGTTGCACAAATTCCAGATCTTAAAAATGTTAATTCCCTAAAGTTTGAAGTTACAGAGAATGTATCAGAGTTTAAAGTGTCTTATGGCAACAGGATGAATGTGGTTGTGTTGGGATTGACCTTCATACCCAAAGACTGCCAGACTCAAGATGATGAGCCATACCAGAAAGAGAAAAAGCAAGGCTAGAGCCATTTTATGTCCAAGATCCCGTCTTTCCTCCTGGAAAAGGAAGGAAACACCACTAGTTTTGTGGAGTGAGCTACCAAAGAACCAGGTTCTAGAGAAATAGCAGTAGATTGGAGAATAGATCTGAGAGAGAAAGCTGGACAAGTCCTCAGTGATGTTATCTTCAGGACACACAAGCATCCATAAGAAAAATGTCAGCCTATAACATCTTGCTGCAGAAATGTTGGGAAACAAGACCAATGAGAAACCAAGCAGCACTCGGAGAGTTGGGAAATTCAGGTTTATTACACCAGTGGTCCCAGAAGAGCTAGCGCTCTGAAGATCTGGGTCCCGAGCTCAGTGGCAATTTTGCTTTTATATCTGCACTGTTACAGTTGGCATAGGCTGATTGGTTGATTTGTTCTCAGATGTTACAGATCATTTAATTTTCGAACAGGAATTTAGGTAATATATGTTATCAAGACAGAACGATAATAGGGGAGGGCAAGTCTTCAGTTGATCTTGAGATCACTCTGCCCTTAGGCCTATGCATCAAGCATGTCTACAGAAGCAAGACAAAGAGCTGATTTCAAGGTTAGCCATTTGAGTGGAAAATTCCTCTTCAATCTACCAGGCCCAAAGAGCTTGAATTCAGCTTATGACATCACCAAAACATCTCCCAGGTAAGATACTTCTCTGTCCTGTGTTCTTTTTTCTTTTCTTTCCACTTGTTTGCATTTGTTGAAGCTAAAGAGTGGGAGAGAAAGTGAGGTAGTGATGCAGGACAGGGCAAATTTCCCCCAGTTGCGGGGAGACTAAGCCCTAAACTGAGAGAAGAGGGTCCTTTAGCAGAGAGTGTAGAAAGAATTCAACATATATGCCAAAGTTAGAGTCAAAAGGATAGTTTATTAGAAAAGAGATAACAAAACGCAGTCTCCTCACAGAGGCAGAGAGTGAGAGGGACACTGAGAGAGGCCCTGAGTGTTTGAAGAATTCAGTTTATATATATCTTTCTTTAATTCCTGTGAGTTATAGTTAAAAAGACTTTTTAACTCATTTCCTTTGATATGGACATACAGTGAGGAAGGGGAATAATATAGCCTGAAAAGGTAAGAATATGTTGAGTAAAGGCCTGCTGGCAGTTCCCAGCCTTTAATCCACAGGTTCCCCCATGAGGTTAGCCATGGGGAATGATTGACTCAGTTGGTTCCTGTTTCTACTTCACTGGTGTGAAGAATGGGTTGTTAGCAATCTCAGTAGAAATCTTCCTTTGTTCTGCAGGTGTCCTCCAGGCCTGACTGCAGGGCTGATCAGCATATTGCAGTCTCTGAATGTAGCTTGATTAACATTTTAATGCTCTTGTCTCCTCCCTACATCAGTAGAAAGGGGAATGGAAAATAAAAAGTTCAGTATGCTATCTTTCTCTTATGAGATCAAAGGTTTTTGTCTGTTCTAGGTCTTAGTTAAAGAAGAAATTACCAATAGCTGAACTTTCCTGTAGAGGAAAAAGGACTTATAATTTTCAATGAAGGTAAAAATATTGACTGTTATACAGTGAGATTTTCACTTAATGAATTAACACTGTATTTGTAACTTAGAAGAACTAGAACCATAAGATTGTAGTTATCAGAAAGGAACAAAGAATGTCTTGGGTTTGCCAAGATTTCATCAAGGGTCAGGATGAGAACACTGCTTCTCTGAATAAATTTTCATAGACATGGAAAATAAAAATAAAATTATGCTTTTATTACAAATGATTCACATATGTTAAACATCCAAGTGAAACAATATTTATGATTAAAAATGACTTGGCCCTAAATAACTTTGGGGGCCACCAGCCTTAACAAGTGGACTCAAGCACCTATAATTATAGATCATCTTCTGCCAAAGCAGCCAAGTAAGTCCCAAAGGCCACAATGTATCAGTATTCCATCTTGCTAATGGTAATAACACATCAAGTAGAAAACCTGTTTCTCTCCAAAGCATAAGCATGTGACTAAAGCTTTTCAAGCCCAGAGCAGGTAAAATATATCCACGACACCTACACTCTCAGGAAACATCCACAGGACAGTTTTATGGAAACAATTAATTGGGAAATAAAAAAGTACATCATAGAAGAACAATCAAAGGGCTCTGAAAAGAATATATTTTATTCCAAAATCCCTGCCATGTCTGGTACTGATGCTTGCTCTGTCTTCAAATTGTGGGGGGATTTTTTGCCTTTTTTTCTTGCAATTTTTTCTTGATAGTCAGCATTAGGTACCCAATAAAATGAACTGCTATAAAAAAATATTTAGCAATATGGTGGTGAGGTGTATGTGGGGGTGGGGGAACATTATTTAGTCCTGTAAATTGTAAATTGGTCTTAGTCTTTCAGTGAGCCTATGCCTCTACACTGTGAAATTCACCTGTTCTTCGGTTTTCTCCCCCATTAGGTAGAACAGGATAGCTAGAGGCTGCTGGTCAGTTAGGCTCGGATAATATCATAGCCAGTTAGGAGCCAGTTAATCAGTTTCTCCTGAGGTCAGACCTTCTTAAGAAAAAAATTCTGAGTATTTCAAAATGGTTCCTTTTCCCCTTCTCCTACCAGAAGCTTAAGGGGATTTTTCTCCCAAGTTTACTGTGAAGGCCCCCCTAGAGTTTTTAACTCTCACAGTTGACCTCCATGAGCCTCTAGCAATTCATTAATTATAATTCAGGTTTTCCTACACCAGCACCGGTTCCTAAGGTGGTTTCTGCTCCTGAATCTACTCCCAGAAGCTCTACTCTCTGTATTGTATTTGCTTGACTCTTCTATCTTTGGGGAAATGGTTTGCCCTGTGTCTCCCCTTTCTTGCAGATCCAAGAAGAGCTATTGATTTTATTTTAGTCTGTTCAGCTTTTTACTTGTTGTCAGTAGAGAATAGTGACTTTCAGTCTCCTTATATGAGAACCAGAAACTGGAAATCTTAAAATTGATTTTAATCTTTCCCAGCATTACACAAAAAATTTAACCCCTAACATTGTTAACCAATAGTATCCTGACTTTGACCCGTTAGCATTCCTCTTAAAAGTTCTAGTGAGTGAAGTGTTAGGTAGTTAGTCAGGCATAAGCGACAGGAACCAAGGACCAGCTCTGTAACCATAGAAACTTCCTTTGAAGACCTTCCTTAAGGATCTCCCAGGAATACTTCCCTTTTAGGGTTATTATTACCCCAAATCCTAGATCACAAAGGTCATAAAAACCGCTGGCTAAACTAGCTACAAACACATGCAGAGAAAGTACTGCCCATAACTTCAGCCTCATTATACCGTCGTTATAATCTCATGACTATGCCTGGAAGTTCATGAATCTAATTATAACAGACTGAGTTCTGGGTAAATACATGCGCAGTAGGCAAAGTGTTATATAGCAATCTTTAGTCAAAGTGATCTCACATACAGATCATCTAGAACCTCCCATCATGGACCAAATATAAACAGACCTTCCCATTTCTGCTTTGTTACAGAATTCCTGGATGGAAACCCACCCCCCGCCCCCTTTGGAGTGTACTATCTTATCTCTTTATCTTCTAGATTCCACGGGGCTACAGCCTTCCTTAGCATGGCCCTTCTCCTTCTAAAATATATTTTCTGCATTGATGGAGAAGAACCTAGGGAAAACACACAACGCCACTGTCGTTCTTCTCATCTTCCTCACCCCAACAGTGACAGAAGCAAGATGAATGCCCCTAAAACTTATTTAAAAGACATGTCTTCTAAACCACAGCTTAAGGGAAGAGAAAAGGCCTTGAACTAGCCAGATGTTACAACTTTCTTCATTTTACTAAATTGCATAAACAGCAACAAATTAGGTTTTATTTCTATGACCAGGCTCAGTGTACAAGTTCTTAAGAGTTCAAAAACTGAAATTAAAAATTAGCGTTTTGATCCTTATCATATAACTTTCTACCAAAGCCTTCTATCTTCACCATATATATAAATGTAAATTCTTACTTGAAAACTATGAAGAAGAAGTTACAATTTTAGTTATTTATTTTCTAATACCTGGTCCAACCTTCAAAAAGCAATCAGCTTAGGAAATTCTCGATGGCCATGGACAACATCCCAATATTCTTATAATTCTGAGGACATCCTCCTAATTATTCTGAACAGAGAGGCCCTAAACTCCAAGAGAACAGAGATTCACTAAATTAACTAAAGTGTGTAAGAACAGATAACTCTACTGTCATTGTGGTGATTGTAGACATTTCTTAGAACCACATATTCACTGTAATATAATGTCAAATGAGTTTGAAATTCTTCCCACTCCCACAAAATTAGGAAATTAGTTAGTCTCTCTTTAGTGAACTTTATACTATTAGATACAAGGAGAATAATAATACATTCAATGGGTGGTAGATAATTACAGTTAGACTCAGTTCTGAGACAAAATAAAATAATGGTGATGCCACTGAGGAATTTGATAGCAATATAAAATATCATTGTTAACTTAGTTGCTGTCATCTTTCAGGCTGATGAGACAATGTCCTCTCATTAGTTTTGGACTCATAAATAGACCATAAGGATTCCTGTTGTATAAATATCTTTGTTATATACCTGCTTACTCATTAGAATTAGAACCTTAAATCTACAGTTTTTGGCTTATGACTGTGATATTTAGTCAAGGCTATACATTAGAGTCAACTGGGGAGCTTTTAAACTTAAATATTCTCCAAACTACATCCTCAGAGTTTCTGATTTAATTGGATTTGGGCTAGAATCCAAACAAGATTTTTTGTTTAGTAACAAAAGACTTGAAACGGAGTTGATTTGGGCACCTGCAGTCCTTATATAGGAAGGAGAAATTGTGTCTGATGCTATGTATGTTAGAGTAAATACAGGGTGAAATCCATAGGCACATTGTAGAGGTGTAAGGAGAAGAATATAAAATGACAAAGTAGAAATTTAAACTGTTCACTGCAACATTTTGCCTAGAACAAATTCTGACTCATCATCATGACTTAATGAGAATGCAAAAGCCTGATGAAGAAAAGATGGACTTGAAAAGTTTGGCACAAGGTGAATTTTAGAAAACTTGTCCTGAACATCTATTAAGGTTGACTTCTTTCTGAGAAGCAGCACAAAAATGTCAGACAAGCATTGTCTTCACCATAGTCCTTAGCTCAGCAGGTATTTTCTTTGCTTCAGATAGAAGAAATTTTCACAGATACAATAAGTAACCCTACAAAGGTCACCCAGCATTCTCTGTCACTCCCACAGGGAAAATAATAAGCTAAACTTAAGTAATGCTTTATTTTTAAAGAGAACTAACACACATTTCCCAGTGGAAGAAGATGGCAAAATTCACCACTCTCTCCTAGGACAATGTTGCCGCTTAGACCCAGTGATTTAACAAAATGCAAAAGAGATTATGGCAGACCCCACTTCTATACATCAATTTCAAAAGCGATGGCATCAGTAAATAAGATTTAAAACCTTTTCAGAATGCTATAAATGTTTGTGGAGTAAAGATTTATTTTAAAAAGAGAAAAACTAACTGCTTTCACAACAAACAAATATACTGGCTTTCTAAAATATTACAACCAATTTCGTTCAAAAAAAATAGGACCATTTGAAGAGATAAGTTTTAAAATAAAAGGGTTTTTTTATTCTAAAAGCAAACTTTTACTGCTCTGTAATTTATTTTATTGAGATGCCAGTAAAATATCTCTGCTTTGTAATTGTCAAGCAGGAATTCTTCACTTACCAGAGCATATCAGTATTGTATGAGCATTTAAAACAAAGCAATCAGGTGTGTTTTATGGCATTATACTAATGCCAGGAGATTATGATGGCAGCATGTTACAAATTAAATAGCTCTGATATAAACGTTTCATTTAATTTTTCTTTTTTAACAGAAATTACGTTTCAGAGTTAAATTATTTAGCGACCAAACAAAAAATAAGCAAAAATACAAGATCATTTTACCTCTAGATGATGTTGTTAGCAGCCAAGACTAATGGCTGGATCATACAAATTACGCAAGGTGAGCTGGGAGTCCATCTGCTCCTCCCCATTCAATTTCTAGAAGCTATTCTAACTGTTAATTAACTGTGAAAAGTTGTGCTGTGAACCTTTCACCTGACATTCTTCTGGAAAGAGTAAGAAGTTCTTAAGGAATGCTCAGAGCAATGTACAAGTAATCAATTGCCATTTCAGTGGTGACCTGCTGTCTTGCAGAACAGAGCCTCAAACTGTGATTGTTTGCCTTTTGGGGAGGAAACTTTCCTTTTTACTTTTTACTGGCTAATATACACAAACACATCTACTAGATTGTTTTGAGTCATACGGTTGGCTTCTCTCATAAACCTTAGCTCATTAGATGATCAGACCCAGGAGAATGGCATGCAGACAGTACAGGAGGTGGTCTATCTATCTTAGCACGCAGGGCCCAAGCTCTAGAGTCAAAATTTCTTGCTTATTCTTCTGGCTTCACAAATTAGAAAACTGGCTCTCAGCCTTGGCAGCACATTGGAATCACCTGGGGAGCTTTAAAACAAAATGCTGATGTCTGGGTCCCACCCCAAGAGATTTTGATGTAATTAGTCTGGGGTGAAGCTTGGGCATTGGAGATTTATTAAGTTCCCTCTGGACATTCTAAAGTGCAGCCAAGGCTGAGAATAACTGACTTAGAAGGAGTTTCTAATTGTATCTGATTATCCCTCCTAAGACACTATTAAGACTAGTTCCTCAGGCCCTGGTGCCCTCAGAAACCACAAGAAGCCTGAGCCCCTCTGAACTGTGATTCCCGTGATACATTTCCATGCAATCCCTCATTTAACACATTTTCTCACTCCTCTGTCACTTCCACATGCTCTTCCACTTTGCCCTAGAGAACTCAGAATCTGTCATTAGTAAAATCCCCTGACTCAGTAATTACAATTTGTTATTACCAATAACTGTACGTATTCTTGTCTTAGTTTCTATTATCCTACTTTCTACGGCTAATATATTGTTGGATTTTCTTTATCCCAAATCCAAGAATCCTATGTCTCACTGTGGGACCTCTAATTTAGTGAAATATTTTTTTGGCTTTATTTTTGCAAGATTCTCGACCAGAGGGACAGGACACTGAGGCTGTCAGCAGGAAGCAAAGTTTATTGATGTCAGCACCAACTCAGTGGATTATTGTCCAAAGGCTGAGCCCCGATTGTAACATGGCGGGCAGTTTTATACCATTTTGTACTTCCGCATTCCTACACAGCTATAGATATTCCATATAAGGAAGGAGAACATAAGAAGAACATTGATTGGCTGCTAAACTATAAGGAAACCAGCTTAATAGTTTAAGCGGGTTTTCGGACTACCGTTTCAGCTGAAGAGTCCCGGGATGGGTGGGGAGTGCAGTCAGGAACTAACTCGTTCAAGCAGGAAATGGTCAGGTAGGGTCAGCCTGCCACATCATCATCTTTTTAATAAATTTTTTTCATCCTTATCTTATTTAGATTCCATGGCCCATCATGATACTCATTTCTTTCTCCATCTCTCCTTCCAGTATACTAAATTGGCAAGATCTCAGCTCTGGTTAACTTTCTAGTCTTCACTTATTTCTTACCTTTACCTGAGAAGCTAAAGAAAATCTCAGATTTATGCTGGTCTCATTTCAAGTACATGATCACAGACCTCATGGAGAAAAGTAATGTTGCCTGAAATTCTATGAATATGCTATAGTAAAACTATTCTCCCACTCTCCTAGATGACAATTACTCAACTTTTCTGATAATATTCAAAATCCTATCTTTCCTCCTCTCACCTAATTTCTTTGCTATTAGTTCTATAGTTAAAACAGGAACATCAAAAATAATTTCTTCTTTCTTCCACTATTTTATCAAATTCAGCAAAGACCTCCACATTACAAATCTAAATGTCAATGCTCAATCTTCTTAGGACTCTACCTGTTAATCACTTCCTCCTTCCTGAAACACTTTCTTCACTTGGTCTCCAGAAAACCTCTCTATCTCTCTCTCTCTCTCTCTCATTCTCTCCCTCTCCCCTTATTCTTCTTTTACTACTGAAGAGGAATTTGCACTCAAAAAGCTAATCTCCTCTTCGATCTGCTTCTGCGGACGTGCTTGCTGCATAGGCCAAAGGACAGAGTGATCTCGAGATCAAGACCCGTCCTCCCCTATGATTGTTCTGTCTCAATAATAGAGGTATTTCATAAATTCCTAAATCACATGCTCTCTAACTGCCTGTAGCCCATGGTAACTGTAACAGCACGGTTATAAAAGCAAAATTGCCCCTGAGCTTGGGATCCAAATCTTCAGAGCTCTAGCTCTTCTGGGACCACCGGCGTAATAAACCTGAGTTCTCCAACTCTCCGAGTGCTGTTGGTTTCTCGCCAGTCTTGTTTCGCATTCCTACAGTGCTACTACTTCATTGGATGCAACTTGTCAGTATCTTGCCTGATTTTCCTCATCTTCTCCAAACCCCTTCTCTTGTATACCTACACACACTTGCCAGGTGATTTTGTTCAATCCCATGGCTTTAAGTATGATCTCTTTTCTGAACCCTAGACTCTATTTCCAACTGCTTACTTGACATTTCCACTTAAATAACTAACACAAATTCCATACTTAACATACTATAAACAAAAGTCGTTAATTATACCCTAAAACATACTTTTTCTCTACACTTCTTAATAAAATGGCATTTTCATTTTTTTCCAAATCGCCAGATCAAAGACATTGGACTACTCCTTAATTCCTATTTTGATCTCTATATTCAAAATTTAAAACTGAAACACAACTACTTTTTGTATCGTCCAGCATATCAACCTAGTCTTTTGCCTATACTAGACATTCTTCTCAGCAGGCTACCTATTTTCACCATTGCCCTACATAATGGCCAATGGGAATGATGTTTTTTTAATGTATAGCAGAACATGTCAGCTACTCTGCTCAAAATCCTTCAGTGGCTTTAATCCCGTTGAGAATTGTTTAAAGCCTATAAAGACCTGGCATAATTAACCTCTCTTGTGCCTTACTAATACTCTGTCCTCTCTTGGACTTCTTTATCACTCTCACTCACAGTCATGCCTTTCCAACCAGACTATTCTTTATACCCAAACAAATTACTACTTCAGAAACTTCAGGGCCTTTAAATTTATTTCATTCTCTCTACCTAGAGTACTCTTTCCCCAAGTATCATCCTGTCTCCCTCACTCTTTTCATTCAGGTTAAAATGCCATATAACCAGAGAAGTCTTCCTCGATTATACTATCTAAAGGAATCCCAAGACCTTTGGCCCCAGTCTCACCATCATCTGCCTCTTTACCCTTCTTTATATTGTCTTTATAGCCCTAAAAGCATATTAATTACTTATTTCCTATCCTTCTCCAATTTAATATAAGCTCCATGATAACAGTATATTGCCTGTTTTAATTCCTTATTCTATACTCAGAGCCAAAAACAGTGCCTGGATCATAGTACAATTTTTATTAAATGACAGATTAAATACCTTTCAGTTTTCTCATTTGTAATGGGAAATAATACCTGATTATTATAAAGATTAAATACATTTATGTATATAAAATACTAGGCACATAATAAGCCCTTGATGAAAATGATAATAAATTATGTCCAGGAACATTCCAATTTGTGACAAAGACGACTAACATTATTGGTTATTTGTTTTAAAGTAACAAATTTTTCTGCGGAGTTTTATGCAATTCAGTTTTTAGTTGAATTACTGTCATGCTTTTCAGTATCATACCCTCCCTAATCAGTATCTTAGAAATTATTTAGAAAAATAAAATCATAGAGTAGCTCTATTTTGTAATTCTTAAAAAGGAAAATTTTAGTTACTTCTCATCTCATGATATTCCCCCTTGAATGTTTACATATTAACCTACATATACAAATGAGACTAACAGAAAAGTTTAAATTACTAAATTTACACACTTAAAAATAACAAATATTTGAGTGGCATCAATTGTGATGGCCAAATAAGACATCCCTTGCATGTATACCCCTGTTCAACATCAATAATTTGGCATCCATCCATTGACTAGAGTGTTTAAAAGTTTAAAGTTCAAAAAAAGTACAGTGTTTAAATTTTAATTTTAAATAGCCCATACTACCTATAGCTGTTTATATATTCAATGCAATTCTTATTAAAATTTCAATGGAATCTTTCACAGAAATAGAAAACACAATCCTAAAATTCATATGGAACCACAAAAGACCCCAAATTACCAAAGCAACTCTGAGAAAGTAGAACAAGCACAAAATAAAAATAAACAAATGGACTACATCAATCTAAAAAACTTCTGCACAGCAAAGAAAACAATCAACAACATAAAAAGGCAATCTATGAAACTGGAACAAATATTTGCAAATCATATACTGATAAGAAATTAATATCCAAAATATATAAAGAAATCCTACAACTCAATAGCAAAATACAAACAATCTAATTTAAAAAATAGGTAGAGGAACTGAATAGACATTTTTTCAAAGAAGACATACAGGATGTCTAACAAGTACATGAAAAGGCATTTAACACCACTAATCATTAGTGAAATGCAAATCAAACCACAATGCAAATCACCTCACACCTGTTAGAATGGCTATCATGAAAAAGACAAGAGGTATCAAATATTAGTGAAGATGTGTAGAAAAGGGAACCCTTGTGCACTGTTGGTGGTAATGTAAACTGGTGCAGCCACTATGGAAAACACTATGGAGGCTCCCTAAAAAATTAAAAATAGAACTACCATATGATCCAGCAATACAACTTCTGGGTATATAATTAACATAAATGAAATCGTGATCTTGAGTAAATATCTGTACCCCCTTGCTCGCTGCAGCATTATTCATAATAGACGAGATATGGAAACAACCTAAGTGTTCTATGGATAAATGGATAAAAAAGAGATGTGTTATATGCATACAATTGAATATTATTCAGCCATGAAAAAGAAGGAAATTCTACCATTTGCAACAACGTGGATGGACCTTGAGGGCACTATAATAAGTGAAATAAGTCAGAGATGAATATTGCATGATAACACTTATATGTGGAATCTAAAAATGTCTAACTCACAGAAACAGAGTAGAATAGTGGTTGCCAGAGGCTGGGGGATAGGAGTAATGGAGAGTGTTGGTCAAAAAGTACAAACTTCTAGTTATAAGTTCTGGGTATCTAACGTACAGCATCATGACTATAGCTAACAACACAGTATTATATAATTGAAAGTTGCTGGGAGAGTATATCTTAAATTTTCTCATCATACACACACAAAAACACACATACACACACACAAAAGGTAATTATGTGAGGTGATGGAGGTATTAACTAAGTATAAGTAATCATTTCTCAATGTATACATGTATCAAATTATCATGTTACACACCTTAAACTTATGCAATGTTAAATCTCAATTATATCTCAATAAAACTTAAAAAAATTAATAGCAAATATTTAGCATATATGTGGGTCTCAATATTACTGGGCAAACATTCAGAAGCCTTATCTATTGCAAATATTTGAATATTATATACAAAAATCAAAGACTCAAAGAGCTCCATTTAAAAAGTTTAAGAAAAATAAGTCTTTCATTTTATATTAACACTCTGCAAGATAAAATATTTTGTAGATAAATTTTATATTATGCATTTAAAATGGAATATTAAAATTCTCATTGTTCTTTTAGCCATAGCAAAGATCTCGTTTTATAGGATTTTGTGTAAAACAAGGAATCAATTCAATTCAAAGCTGAGAAAATTTTATGAAAATGGATTTTATTCTTGAAATTAAATATATATGTAGATATGTACATATGTATATATGTATATATATATAAATTAAATGTTTCACTTTTAAATTAGTTCTTTTTGCTTTTTATTTATTTATTTGCCATAACCAGGCCTACCTTCACAGGTCTGCCTTTTAATTCATTTAGTCCTTCCATTGAGTTGTCTATAATTAAATCGTTAAACCAAACTATAAGATAAATTGACTGTTAAGTTGAACAGAATTTAACATGTATGTTTGTAATCAAAGAATTTAACACGGAGGTTTTAAATCTGATGAAAGCTACGTACTCTCTCCAAAAATAAGCACATACACAAAACTTTGCATAGAATTTAAGGAGTTCAATAAATGAAGAACCTCCATTATCCCCTAGATGTCCACAGAAAGAAGACATACAAACATCTATATAAAATACCATTTACTAAATCTGCAAAAAATACCAGGTAATGTCCTAAGCACTTTATCTATTTTATTTAATCCTTATATTAACTCTTATAAAATATATGGTATTATCTCCACTTTACAAATAAAAATAAAGTTGAGTTAATCACACAGGCTACATCATACAACCGAAAAAGACATAATTTGAGTTCATTTCATCATACTATTCTGCAACAGCTTTTCTAGAATTATATAAAAACATTCACTGTAGAGTAATAATCTGATCTAATATCCCTTGCTTTTCTTACTTGACCCGAATTACAGAATAGCACCAAGTTTTTCTACAAGGCACATCCATTCTCATTAAGTGGACTGCCCTGGAACTCACAAGGGGTCCAGTTTTCTGTCCCTACTCCCAAGAGAGTATTTAAAGCCTATTAATTAGGTTATAGTATTTTTTTAGGTGTTTCTCCACTATGCCCCATATCCTTAGAGCAAACATAAATCATAAAGACATCAAAAACGCATTCAAATTCATTTTAAATTCACTGTAAAACTTCAGCAGCCACTCAACGATAAGTTTTGTTTTCTATTTTAAACAATGAGCTACTCATTTTTCACTCTTGGGGTCTTTAAAAAAACACTAAATTGTTCAGCAATGTACATAAAATTCATGCCTTTAAGCTCTTTTTCTGTGAACAAGCTCTTACATGTTCCATAAACACTGTACTCAGAGCCATCTAATCCTCAGGGAATATTTAGGCCTTCAAGAAAATGAAATTACTGAGGCAGCCAGCTCCTAGCATCCACCTATTAAAATAAAATATCACCAGATCTTTAACTTTTTGATAAAGCAAACAGCAACCTGGCTTTCAAACTTTTTCCATTCTCTCATTGAAAACTGATAAGTACATGCTGAATGATAACAGCATTTGCAGTTTAAGTAAAGCAACATACACTTCTGTTCATCCCAAGTACATGTTGCTGGGTTAGAAGTTATCTGTTGTCTTGTAATTTTAATGCATCCATTATGCACTTTCAAATACAAATCATAAACTTCAATTTTAAAAGATTTACATTTGAATTAATATCAATCATGAATGAAAATTTGTCATCATATAAATTGCAATCAGAATGGACATAAATTCCAGAACTTGAAAAAGATTCATTACTGGGGGTGATTTAAAACTATTTGTAATACTATAATGTAAAACTAAATTATGCAACTAATATAACATTCAAAGATTATTTTTCTTGACATACAGAAAATTTATACAAATCTATGATAAAATACTGAATGAACTTCAATAAAAAAGCAAGAGCCACAACTATAAATAGACCATCCCCTCCCCTACAAGTATGAAAGAATAAATGTTCAGTATTAAGAATTTGAAATATACATATCTACAGAGAAATAAATTATAACTTAAAAACCTCCAAAAACATTGTAATATATTTCTTAAAATTCATTTTTGTATATTTGTTTAATTAATTTAATTACAGAATGGAAATGATAATGTATTTATAATTGTTTTCATTTTCTATTTATATTATAATTATTTTCTCATGTCATTGAGAAATGACATTCCTTGAAAACATCCTATAGATATTAAAAGGAACGAATCCTTTAGGGAATATGTAGGAAGTATTATGAAGTAATATTCAAATGACTTTCTGTCATACACAGATTTTAGAACATAAGGGATTCTCTGCAGGGAGTAGGACAAAGACTTTGTCCTTTAAAATACTTCCTCAGTCTTGATATTGCCAACTAATAAGTGTTTTTCTCAATTTTTGTCCTAGATTTATTTTTTTCTGAATAAATGTCAAACTACCTATGAAAAATTCTGTTAACATTACTGTCTTCAGAGAGTTCCCTCTTTGTGATTTCAGAAAAATGATAATTTTATAAATTCAATATAGATACTCAGTTACCAGGGTTTTCTTCAGTTAATCAGGTTTTTAAGATCCTTTATTAACTATATAGATTGGCCAAAACCAACAGATTATTTCTACTTAAAGAGTTCTGGCCACAGTGTGTGTGCTATTGTTTAAATATATACATCCACACTGAAAAGAAAACAAATTCCCCACTCTTAATATAGAGACTGTCTCCAGATTATATTTTACAGGTCTGAGATTAAAACTCCGTGATCTTCAATCATCCTAGAAAACTGAATATTTTGGTCAAAATTATAAATAGTCAAAAGTTCTAATTTTAACATATTATTAAAAAAAAAGATTATAAGATTTAGATAAAGGCTATAGCTTACCTCAGAAGTTTTATAAAATGTTCAACTAAGAAGAAAATCCAGTTATACAGTAGTATACAAACTTGGAATTACTTATCCTCCTCTAAATATTTGTTTGGATCAAAGCAAATACCCATGTGGATTTAGTTAAAGCTATTTGCACATACTGTTATAGAAAAAAATCCTAAGAACTGTAACTGTCCTGTACTCACAAGCTTTAGTGACTTCCCATTGCAGAATGGATAGAGTCCAAAGTCCTTCCTGGATGAAGATATGCATGGCAGGTCAGGTGGTCATCGGGCCCCAGGTCATCTATTGAAGCTTCCCTTCTCTATGCCTTCTCTCCGGCCCAGCTGTCCTCTTACAATAACCATATTTGTTCTCTCCTCACAGTTTTGTTTATAATTTTATAGACCATTTGCTCTATTCAACTTTATCAAGTTCTAAAGAAGAGCCAGGCCTTTGAGATCTGTTCTCAGGTTCACTTCCTCCATTAAACCTTCCCTGAACACAGGACACTTATTGTACTTGTCATACATGTTGGTGCTTGGCTATATTCAACTGGTCATTCTTCTTGGACTACATTCTGATTGTCTGATGTACACAAAGGCTTCCCCTCTAACAAGATTGTAAGATACTAGAAGGCAATTATAAAATACCCTAGGTGCAATACACTGAGATGCAGCCTAGTAAAAACTTAGTACATATTTCTTTATTTGAACTTTTCTTCCTGAACTATCAGTCTATTGCCACAAATGCTGCACAGTTGTAAACCTGATACTGTAGATGTGACCAGAAGTAGAAATGGAAAAGTTTTTGAAATAATTTTACTGACAAATGTAAACATGGTCAAATGCTTATAATAAAATTTCAGCATGGCCCTGTACTTCAAAAAAGTTATATAAATAAAATAACCACCAAGCAAATCATTATTAGTAAGAGTTTAATACTTTTAATAGCCACTCTCATGAGAAATACAGTATAAATATGCTTAAAATAAAATAGAAAAATATTTATCTAAATCTAAATCATTTTCACAAGGCTAAAAGAATGGGCCCCAAATAATAGGTCTGGGGTAATATTATAAAAATATGCCTAGTCCTTAGGAAATATCCAAATTTGATTATATGATATTTATGCATCATCCTTCTTTCTTTTGAATCTTGTCTCCAACCAGTTCTATATTTGTGGGCATATTTCACATCATAATTTCTTTATTCAAACTTTGATACAATTTTCTCTCTCAATTAATGGAAATCGTTCACAAAATAAGCAAGCTGGTATCATTTTATGAGAGTTACAGCAACAAAAACACTGAAAAATCCTGAGTGCCTGCTAGATAAACTCACTAAGTCATTCTCTTCAATGTTACAGGGAAACTAACTCAAAAATTTTTCAGTAAAAATATTAAGAATTTTCCACATCCCTGATAAACAGTTGAAACTATGAATCTTAAATCTATAAATGTCTAGAATCTACTATATTTATTAATTTGGTATTCAGGGAAGGCTACCATCACTAAATAGGCTTCAACTATTTAAAATATGAATCCTTTGCCTAAGGTCAAGTAAAAATGCTAAAACTTTGCTTCCCAAGAAACAGAAAGGCAAATGAAAATATACAGTCGTAAGAACCATGAATGAGCATTTGATTTACTCAATAGCCTATTATACTTGATGATTTCATACCTAGTGGCCTGTCTCTAAACATCAAAAGTGTTTATCAGTATCTTGAATCCCTAGTTTGGTAGGCATATTTGTATGTTTACTTAGTTTTTTTTTTTTTGCACTTCCCTTCAATTAGTATCAGTTCCTTAAGAATAAAGTCTTTAATTTCTTTATTTAGTTATTCAGGTAGACAATTCTGTGCTTTAAAAGCAACAGATGCTTACAAAATACAAGTTGGAAAAAAACAACATATATAAATTTGTCCATGGTAGATTTATAAAGTGAGAACATTAGTAGAAGTCATTGAAGAAACTTTAAGTTTGCTCAAATTAAACATCATTTAAAATGGTAACTAATAATTACTATAAGTGGAGATTTTTATCCATTCATTCATGTAATCTTCAGTGCCAGGAACATTGTAAGTGCAAAAATCTTTGCTGAATAAATGAATGAATAATTTTGTCATAATTAATGGAGAACTCTTAATAATGTCATTTATACTGCACCATGTACCACAAATGTCTATTTAATTAAAACTCTATTGTGTAAATATCTTCATACCTTTTCTTGACCTCATTGAACTTATTATCCATGGTAAGAAAAAATGGGAATAATTTTGCTGTCTTAAATTTACAAACACTTTCTATACCTTATAACTTCTCCAGCATTTATTCTTTAGTGCAGAGTGGCTAAATTATAGCAAAAAGCTTAAAAGTCAGGCTTCTTAAAAGTCAGAAAGAATTCACTAGTGAAATATTCAACCTCAAAAAGTAGAGTTGTATATATCTTCTATCTTAAGTCCAACTGCCAGGGGAATACTAACAAATGAATATTTTTCAAATCCTTTAATCCAATTCTACTGAAGTTATTTAGGAAAAAAAATTTCATTGTCTTAAACTGCACCAAGTAGGGGTATCAAAGAAATGTAGTCTTTGGACTTTAAGAGTAAATAATATTTGGATTAGTAATAACCCATCTTATTTGTCAACATGAAGTGCAGGACTCATGATTTTTTAAACCTCCAAATGCATTTTCAGTTTTAACAATCACTAGGTATAATTAAGGTACAAAATTAGAATTAACAAAGTTTATAAATGAGGTACAACAAATTAGTGTAACTAGATATTACCCAAATTTGCTAATTGTTCTTATCTACAACTGCTGTACTCTTTAAAATTAAAAACTTTTATTTTATACATTTAAAGAGACTATGTTAATTCAAGAATCTATCAATAAAAATTAATTAATTCTTAATACTATCCTTTTTCGCTAGAAATAGAGTTTGGCAGCACAGAACCTGTGATCCATAGAAGTAAGTGCTTTGAGTAATTCAAAAATTTTGGAGCATCTTTGTGTGTGAGGGACTGGGGATTCAACAGTTAAGCAGAGAGACAAAGTCCTTCCTTTACAGGTCCTTTTCTGTAACTTATTCTCTAGTAAGGGATGACAAAAATTAACATACAAAGAATCTCAGCGCTAAGCGATATAAGGACAATAAAAGTGACTGGGACACTACTGAGGGAAAAGAAACACGACTGAGGAAAATAATGGCTAGATATGATAGCCAAGTAAGGCATGTCTGAGGAAAAGGCACTGATACTGAGACTTTGTTGAAAATACTCTGTAAAATGAGAGTGGAATAGTCACTCAACAATCTTATTGAACTCTTTGTGTTGACAAAAGAAAAAAGAGTTTAGAGATTCCTGGAGGGAGGATGCATAGCATCATCCAGTTATAACAAGGAGCCCAGGATGACTGAGAAGTATGGAATAAAGAGAAAGAATTGTGCAAGAAGGTACTAAGACAAGCGGAAGGCAAATTTTGTACAGCATTATAAACCATCTTAAGTGATCAGGGGCAGTTCGATTCTAATTGCAATGGAAAGCAGTTAGAGAGTTCTAAACAGAGAAGGGATATTATTTGATTTTTTAAAACTAATATACTACCAATTAATGTGTTTACTACTGCTAGGCAGTTTGCTAAATGCTTTACAAATGTTATTTAATAAATACATCAATTCTGTAAAGTCAATCTTATTACCCCCATTTTAAAGAATAGAGAGCTGAGGTGGAGGGAGATTATGAGATTTGCTCAAATCACAGAGCTGCAAAGAGCTGGGAGAGGTATTCTAATCCAAGTTTGCTATTCCAGAGCCTGGGCTCACAATTCTGTTCTTTTAAATGGTGCTGGGACACACACAATACAGGTGAACAGGCCTAAAGAGAGAAGGGAGGATTTTGACATAAGTCACAGAAGAAAAATCAGTTGCACTGCTAGAAAAAAATATTCCTTGAAACTAAAACTATGGGATATTTTAGTTTTCTGTACAAGGCATCTATTTGCTTAAATTATTTTTTATAATCTTTTTAAAAGATGCAGCAATCGTTACTTGCTACTACTGTTTTCTCATTAAAGGCATAAAAATTAAAATTAAATTCAAACACCTTTGAATCCTCTACATTCCTTACCATAGTGCCTTACAGAAAGTGGGAGCTTTAAAGTACTTGTCAATATTGCAAATAACAAAAAAAACACTTCTTCAGTACCTGGCTCCAGGGGAAACCTTAAATCTAATAATGTACTGATGCTGGTTGATGCTGATGCTGGTTCTCAGTGAAACCAGTTTTCAGTGAGTTTGTATTGAACTTGAAAGTGTACTTTGAGAAATCTTGAAAGCGTCTTTAAAAGTTTTTCAAAATCTGGCACTAGACATTTTTCACTTCATGCATTTTTAGATGCATTTACCCAATTTTTGACACATCAAGTATCCAGTACTCAAAGCCCCTGCCTTTTGTTTGTGTTAACTAGAAAATTTCATAGACATATTGTCAGTTGAGTAAATATATCTCCTCCCATGAAAATTTCCTGCTCCCTTCTGAAATTCTCAGGAGGATTTGTAACAGTAACCCCTTTCAGTTAAGTTCTGATCCTTCCTTGTAATTTCTTGTTTCTTTCAGGATAAAATGTAATGGCAACAGCTTTGATGTCTTTATCTTGCTTTATCCTTTCTTCTTTAAGAAAAAGTTCTTGTTCATTCTTGGCTCTCAAGACATGCTTTATGTAACATCGACATGAAAGGAATTAGAATAGAAATACATATCCCTTTTTGGAACTGTGTCTATTTACCTAACATAAAAGATACAACAGTTTTTCAAACACGTAGTGGAACAATGCTGTACTCTTCCCAATTTCACAGTGACATCTGAGCCATGACTAAACTATTCAACAACAATGAATATTAAATCAGGACATGAAGAAGAAAGATAATCTAAACTTATCTTATTGAAATAACAATTGATGATAGATGCAATTAAAAATAAAAACTAATAAGTAATTAAATAAGTAATAAGTAATAATTATTAATTATTTAATAAGTAATTAAAACATGGCTTGAAGAGAAGACATAAATTGCCAGAAAATAATTTGAAACGGTTTGATTCTCCAATCTTTAAATGAATATTTTATCAATAGTAATAACACATATTTTCATGTCACCTATCCATTTTTGGTTTTGTTCATTTCCCACTGTAACCTCTCAGGAACTGTAAACAATCAATCAATATTTATGGAATATCTATTATGGGTTCAGAATTGTGCTAGGCAAAATTATCTTTAACACAGAATCTGCCCTCAGAAGATATATTGCTGTTAAAACAAGAGTAACATAATAGAAGTAGTAAAAAAAAATTAAGAGCTAGATCATATGTCATGATAACAATCCTACATAATAAGATTTTCAAGACAGGAGAGATCCATATAAACTGAAATAATCTATGATAAAATTATAGAAGAAAAAGTTATTTTCACCTAAATATTTAAATGTGAAGACATAAATTAACAACTTAACTCTTTAACTTGGTCATATGTAATCTGGCTCTCTCCTACTTCTCAGTCCTCATATTCTGCCACAATCCACACTCCAGTCACAATTGACTTCTTGTCATTCCTTGGCTGACTCAAAAATATGGCTCAGGCCTACATACTTCAAAAGTTGCAAAAATGAGTCTGAACCCCAATTAAGAAATATTGCTCTAAACATTTTGTTGTTGTCTGAATCACGGTGGTGGGAATAAATTGTGTAAAAATGCTATGCCAGTTTTATAATTAAAACCAAAGCTAAATTAGGCAAAAAAAAAAGTTTTCATAGAAATGGAGTTAGCATAGAAAATAGTCTCATATTGCTGGCTTTCAAAAGGATCATACTGGCACACTTTTAAATATAGCTGGCTCATTTCAAAATATTCTGACTCAGAAAATCTGTAGCAACAAAAGCACAACAAATATAAGCCAAATATTTGTGGAAGTTTGCAGTATAGCCTCCCCCAACATATTTCTAGCCATTCTGTTTTACCAGTGTATCCACTGGCCAACCACAGTCATATATACTTATTAATTACTCAGTAAATGTCTATTAAATAAACATACATAAATGAAATGAATTAATCACATCATTTGAGTTTTTGTCACCATACACCAAAAAACTTTTTAAAGGATATGTGCCTTTCTTTTTTTATATTTTTTTATTAATTAACAAAATTGATTAACATAATCCAATAAGTTTCAAGTGTACAATTCAACAGTAAGACATATATATATTGCGCTGTTTGTTCACTTCTATAGTTAGATTTCTGTCACCACTTATTTGACCCCCTTTGCCCCATCTACCACTTATTTGACCCCTTTTGCCCCATCTACCCCCCGCTCCCCTCTGGAAACCACTAGTTTACCGTCCGTGTCCTTGAGTCTCTGTTTGTCATGTTTGTTTGTTGATTTCAGATTTATATCCCACATATAAGTGAGATCATGTGGTTTTCAACATTTTCTGTCTGGCTTATTTCGATGATTATTTCAAGGTCCACCCATGTTGTTGTAAATGGCAGTATTTCATCTTTTCTTATAGCTGTGTACTAATCCATTATATATATGTACTACATCTTCTTTTAACCATTATTTGATTTTAGCCAGCTGAGCTATGGTATCCCAGGAAAATAACCTTACTGTGTGTACTCACACTATTATGATTTTAACAGGTGTAACTAGTATTTGCTGAAAGAGGTTCACAAATTGGGTCTTGTGAAATTTTGACATTCTTTATATTTCAAAGATCCTATAATCACACTTAATTTAGCTTTTAGAAAATGTATTATTGTTTCTCACTTCCGATTCTTCACCTGATGAAATATCATTCTTCAAAACCCAGGCTCAGTATAAAACTCTTTGTCAAATCTTATATAGAGCCAACAATTTCATTTTTTTTAACTTAATTCAAAAGAAAAATATTGGACAAGTGTGTAGAAAAATATAAGGGTGTTCATTACAGCATTGTCTATAATAGAACAAAAAAATGTTACCTGAGTCAAACAGAACTATAATGTTAAATAAATTGTGACTTATCCACTTATGACCACTGTATATTAAGTAAAAATAATGACTAATATCTACTAAAAGAATAGTCACAAAATATGATTCCATTTTATGTATTTATATATGGAAGTTTGAAAAAAAATGTTTTCTAACATTGAATCATGTTAAAATGTTAAAAGTGATCAGTTTGGGGTGGTGGGATTATATATGATTCAAAAAGAACTATTATGCATTTTCTAATTTTTCTATAATAACCATGTATTACTTGTGCTATTTTAGAAAGGGAGAAATAAAAAGAACTGTTATGAATTTTTAGCTTATCATATTTCCACACTTTGATTTGCCTTCTAAGAAGCACAAAATCAAACTGAAAGCCTGTCGCTAACAGTATATCAGGTCCTATGGAATATATTTTGTGTACTAACCTTATATTTGGGTTCATATTATCTTTACATTTTATTTTGTCTTCATCCTGGTCCCATCACTCATTTTTATGGTCTTATCCTTTTTTCAAAATAAGTGCCATGGTTTTAAATAGCATGGTACTTAACCAACAGTGTGGCTTATGGAAGGCTACATACCATCTCCAGCAGGTTCCCACTAGGCCTGGCCCTCAGCCTTGTGGGTTCATAAAGCTGATTTTCATCAGTCTCTTCAGAACCAGTTCCCAGAGACCAATGTAAAGCAGAATGGCAGTGTATTAGTTCATAGTAAGAAATAAATGTTTTACATATACTAAATATCCCTATCGACATGACCAGCCAACTCTCTACATGTGGAATACTACAGAGGGAGCCAACTTATCAGAAGTTTGCTTGGTGGTCATGGAATCAGGAAAAGGAGACTTTCAATACTAAAGAAAGACTTTCAATACTTTAGGCATTCTTAGACACTGTAAGAAAGAGATGGCCTTGCCAAGGATCTTGGTTTTAGAGAAATAGTGAGGCATAGTGAAATGGTTAAGAACATAAGCTTTGGAGAAAGGCAAAGCAATTTTCAGATTCTAGTTCCATCATGTTCTCTCTATGTAAACTTAAACTCTCTAAGCCAAAGTTTTCTGTAAGTTGCATATTTAGGTTACAAACAGGTAGATATAATTTAAATTATTTAAAGATGAGGATTTTCTATACTAAGTATAATTGTTTTAGTAGAAAGGGTTAACTCATTAGGCTGTAAAAGAAAATGGTAATTTTTTAAACAACTGAAATCACTTATGATCTGTCAGATCTCTTCTTTCCTACCAGGTAATAGGCTCTCTTAGCAATATCTCAAAAAACTCTTTTAATTATTTCAGGAGAGTCATTTTCATATTAAGATTTCATCCTCTTCATTTTCCAATTTTAAATATCTATTTTTTGAAGGCTTTCTGTATGCACAGTTTACTAGTAATTCTATAACAGACACCTCGAATGTGATCCATGTACTTGTGCTAGTCTGATGATTGTTACTGCACTGCAATAGGATAGGAAACTTGCACCAGACTGAAAATCAACTCCATTACTGAGCATAATGTGTAGTTCAAATGAAAAAAGAAATAGACAAATCCAAAATTACATTTGGAATTGTAACAGTCTTCTCTCAGTAATTAAAAAACATAGGAAAAAAAAACCAATAAAGATGTAGAAGATTTGAAAAATACTACCATACAAATTTGACCTAATTTATGTTTACAGGACACGCCACTCAACAAAAGAAAAATGCAAATTATTCCAAGTATGCATGGAAAATATTTTCAGCTAAATGAAAATGAAGACATATAAAAATTTATAAGGTGCAACTAAGGTGGCATTTAGAGAAGACTCTATAATTGCTTATACTAGTGAAAAATAAAGGTCTAAAATCTGTTATATAATATTCTACTTAAAAATTTTAAGAGAAAATTAAACCCAAAGTACATAGAAGGAGGAAATGATAAGGATAAGATAGAGAAGAAATCAATTTAAAAAAAATTAAAAATAGAGAAAAAACAACAAATCTCCAAACTTCTTCTTCTAAAGTAATCAAGAGCCATTATAACACTCTAGCTAGAATCATAAGAACAAAAAGAGAAGACACAAATTATCAATGCCAAGAAAGAGAACAAATCACTACAGAATCTAAGAACTATTAAAAGGTAATAAGAGAATATATGAATAACTTTGTGGCATCAAAAGATGTTTAACATCATCAGTCTTTGGGGAAATGTAAATTAAAATCACAGTGTGATATCACGTCACATCCATGAGAATGGCTATAATAAAAAAGACACAACATCAAGTGTTAAAAGGATGCAAAGAAACTGGAGCCCTTGAGAACTGCAGATGGGAATGTAAAGCAGTACAGTCTCTATAGAAAATAGTATGGTAGTGTCTTACAGAGCTAAAAATATACTTACCATATGGCCCACTCTACTCCTAGAATTCTATCCAAAAGAAATTAAAATACATGTCCACACACCCATGTACGAAATGTTCTTAGCAGAATTATTCATGATAGCCAAAAGCTAGAAACAATTAAAATGTCTATGAATGGGTGAATAGGTAAACAAAATATGGTGTATCCATACAATGAAATACTATTCAGCAATAAAAAAAAATGAATTACTAACACATGTAGCAACAGGGAAGTAAAAACTGCCAGGCATAAAAACTATGTATTGGTGCCATTTATATGAAATGTCCATTATAAAAAGTTTGTTGAAACAACAACAAAAAAAAATGGTAAGACAAGAGATCACCTGCTTGAGGGAACTTTTAGGAGTGATCAAAATGCTCTAAAATTGGATTGGAGTGATGGTTGCAGAGCTTTATAAATTGATCTAAATTCATTGAATTGTACACTTATAATAATGAAATTTATAGTGTGAAATTATACCTCAAAAAAGCTGTTTGAAAAATTGAGGGAATAAAGTCATTGAAAGTAAAATCTTGGGGGAAAATATGCAAGAAAAATACTATACCAAAAAAAAAAAATATCTGGATCACAATATTCTATCTAAACAAATAAATACAGTGTGTGTAAATTGACAATTTTTCTAATAATTTTCAAAAAAATTTTTAAACTTATATGTATTGTTTCAAATACCATTTTAGAAAATGTTCCCATTTCCTATATGGTCATTATTCATTGAAATTATTTCTGAAGTATTAGATCTAGACTCAAAAATCATTTCTCTGATTTTATTTATATTTCCCTGTATCATAGTTTTTCCTCATTTGTCTTTACAAAGTCTAATGATAAAGAAAGAGTTCTAGCATTTTTGTTTTAACAAAAGGAAAGTAAAGCTCAAAGAAATGTAACAAATTTTCTAAACATGACTGTGGTGGATTTCTTAATTAAGAATATTAAACCTTTAAACACATTGCCTATCTGCTGCTGAATCAGATATATTATTATTGAAGAAATAAATTATAAAATGCAAATATTTTTTGTCCATCCTCTCCCTATAGGTGAAAAAACACAAAATATACCTGCACATATGAAAAGAAAATTAAATCACACTCTATTCTGGGCTCTGTGTTTGTGCATGTCTATGTTCACTTATTTTAAATTTGTAGCCATTCACGCTTTGATGCCATAGTAAAGAGATTCGAGACCTAGCCAAACGCACCCTGGTCCTGGACTATAAACAGAAGATGACACCAATGGGAGCCAATCTGCCTAAGCTAACAATTCAGTAGGGTAGCATTATCTGTCAAGTCATAATTATGAATATCTTTATGGTCCAGCTTGAGACTTCTGTAACTCTTTTAATCAATCTCAGAAGTGATCTATGTGATCTGAACAAAGCAACAGAAAAAACAATATGAATACTTTATAATCACTTCTTTCTTCCAGAATGCATAATCAAGGTTTAGCTTCCTACCACTCCCCAGTCAATTAAAAGATGGACGGAAAGAGAGATCAACCACTGAGAGCAATAGCTGATACATGCTATATAAATAAAGCATCCATGAATTTTGTGGGGAAGGGATTTTAATCCATGTATTCTATATAAAAAAAATCATCTAACATACCTTCCTATATCCTAGAAAGATAGCACTAGAGACTATATTGGAGAGAGAGAGAATTAACAGAGAAGGAAGCAGATCATGTAACTTCTAAGTTATTATCCCCTCGGTCTTGATGCTTGCACTGAAATAACCTATCTTGTTGCATAGAATAAACTCCTTAATAAAAAGGAGGACAGAAGTAGTGGAAAGTTTCTATGAATAATTGACTGCTGCTATAAATACTTGAATTACTATCATTTTAGTGGTTTTTTTTCTTTCATGAAAGGCATATAATAGTGGTATGAATTTGCATGCAGTAAAATGTAGAAGAATTGGGGAGAAGTCTCAAAGGATCAAAATTATATGTACTCATGATAAAAAATAAAGAAGACTATGACCGGATATATCAGGGTAATAAATAGTGAGGGAAAAAAAACATAAGTCTTCGTTTAATCCTGCTTTACTTTGGTACAAATATAACATTGACTGGGTCGCCATAAAGTGAAATAAAAGAAAGGAACTCATAATCCCACTAGGTCAAACAGGCATTTTGGGTGAGTAAGCACCAAGAAAGAAAGACTGAGTAAAAAGCATTTCCTCTCTGAGCAAACCTATATAAATTACATTTTCTGAAACTACTTAGATTGTCATAGAGAGAAAATGCTTTGATGAAGGGCTTCTTTAGTAAACGATACTTAGAAATGTCAGATAATTTATGAAGATGACATTTTCCATCCTCACTGAAATAACCAAAATTGTATAAGGGAGCTATGAAAGGTTAAGCAGTGATCATGCCACCAAAATATCTTGGTTGCCCAGCACAATTCACAGAACTCCAGGAAGGGATAGTCCAGATCTGAAAAGAAAAAAGAAAAAACTACCAACATTGCCTTTTCTTAGAATAGCAGGCCTTTCTTAAGCTATTTAGGCAAATTTAAAAGGTACTATAACTTGACAGGCTTAGCTTAAAAGAAATATTTTTTCCCATGAGGTACTGTTGTCTTCATGAGATAAAAATTCATTAATAACATTATTAATATCTTGGTCACTGTGAGATAAGCTAATTTTAGAATCTATATGTCATATCAGCAAATGTTCTCTCATCTTAATTTTTTACATACCAATAGAGTAGTTTTGACAGCCATAATTTTAGACAAGTAAAAGAATGTCCAACCAGACATTTCAAAAAACACAACAGCTTCAGAATGGCTTTTATTATATTCACTTCCCTATTCCACCTTAAAGTCTGTTCCAAACCAGCTAAAGCCAATGATGCCTAGTGCAATTCCAGTACTATTGATTAAGGATTGTTGAACAAGTGCCTAATAGTCTTCATTCCAGGACATCTTTTTATCAACAACTTTACATACACAGAAACCACCAAGTGAAACTTACATACTGGAGGTTCAAACACAAATGTGAATAAGAATTATCAAAACAGAATTCATCAGCTCTCTCTACAATCAGGGTCCTTTCCCAAGCTTCCAATTACCATCAGCAGCAGACTCCCCTCTCCTCCCAGCTTGATTGCCCTTCATAGTTAATCAAACCCCTGTCTATTCGTCCTCTGAAACAAATTGTGGTCTGTGAATGACCTGCTTCCGAATCATCTTGAGTTTTTGTTAAGTGTATATCTCTGTGCCCCACTTCAGACCTGTCAAATCTCAACATTTGGAAAGGGATCACTGAAATGTGCATTTTAGAACACCCCACCAGGCACTCTTCTGTACCCCAGAGTTGCAAAATCTTCTGAGTCTTGCTTTGCAATTCCTCTAGCCTCTTTTCTAGTCTGGATTCTTATCACTACATATCAAAAAGCTGATAACAGTCTGGCCATTTATCTCTTTGCCTCTAGTGATTTTTCCAGTATCCCCTGCATACTACTGTAAATGTCTCAAAATCCTTACTATCACAATTCCTTTATGCTCAAAATTCTTAATTGACAATCATATTTCAAGACAAATCCAAACCTCCTACTGAGCATTTAAAAACTTCTACGAAAGGACCTCAATGTGTCTGGCCCACTGACATTTTTCATGGCTCCATTCTGGAGTCCCTCTGATCAGTTGGTTTTTCTTTGGTTTTTTGGGGTTTTTTTTTTTCCAATTACAGTTGCCATTAAATATTATTTTATATCAGTTTCAGATGAACAGCATAGTGGTTAAACATTTATATAATTTATGAAGTGATCACCCGATTAGTCTCGTACCCACCTGGCACCATTCATAGTTATTACAATATCATTGACTGTATTCTCCATGCTGCACTTTACATCCTGAGACTATTTTGTAACTACTAATTTGTACTTCATAAACCCTTCACCTTTTTTACCCAGCTCCCCCATCCCCTCTCTCATGTGGCAACCATCAGTTTGTTCTCTGTATCTAAGAATCTGTTTATGTTATGTTTTTTTATTTTGTTCTTTAGATTTGACATATAAGGGAGATCATAGGGTATTTGTCTTTCTTTGTCTGACTTATTTCACTTAACATATTATCCTCTAGGTTCATACATATTGTTGTAAACAGCAAAATTTCAATCTCTTTTATGGTTGGGTAATATTCCATTGTATATGTATATATCACTTCTTTATTCAGTCATCTGTTGATGGACACTTAGGTTGCTTCCATATCTTGGCAGTGAACATAGAGGTGCATATATCTTTCGAATTAGTGTTTTGGAATTTTTTGGATAAATATCGAGAAGTGGAATTGCAAATTAGTGCAGCCGCTATGGAAAACAGTGTGGAGTTTCCTCGAAAATTAAAAATAGAACTACTTTCTAATGAGTTCTGATCAGATGAGACTCCAGCCTAATTTCTTGTATATTCTTTTCTCTCTCATCTCCATATCATACATTTTTCTCTTTATATGCCTTAAGGCTCCCCTTTAGTTTTCAAAAATTGAATACTTCTTACAAGAAGGAAATCCGGAATCACCTTCTCTAAAGTGATAGGGAATGTTATGAGTTACTAGATAGAATTAAAAACTCCTAGTAGTACCACTCATTACTGTGTAATTTGGAACAAATTTATCTGATAAATGTGAACTAAGGTACCAGATATTTGGTACATTACAGGAACTCAACAAAAACTAATTTATTTTCTTCACTCTATCACTTATCATGTAGTACAATAGTTATGGTCTTTGTCTACATATTATATTTCTATGCAATCTATTTCTGCTGGAAATAGGTACTCATTTTCATGGGAAACCCATTCCATGTGGTCCAGGTAAAGCTGACCTCTTCCCGTTATCACTACCACTACATGACACAAGCCCAGCAAATCAGAGTAACCCATACACACACACACACACACACACACACACCCCAAATTGCAGCAATTGGCTCAGGGATGGGCATTTTCCTCAAGTCAATCAGATAAATCCCTGGAAATTTTGCTGGACCCTGAAAAAGTAGACACTAATCATTGGGATTTCCAATTGTGTCATCAAAGTAAGCCTGGAGATGCCAGTGATCAGCTTTACTAGCATGTTAGAAAATCTGCCCCCAAATTAAACCAACTAGGAGGAAAATGGGACTCAAGTGTGGAAAGGTGATGTCCTGACAGCATTGTTTTTATCTCTGAATCCATCATGCCTGAGATCTAACTGTAATTTTTTTATTTATAAGAGTCATTGAATTTCCTTTTGGGTTAACATAGTTTCCACAAGTTCTCAGGGACTTTTATACAAGACAGCCCTGACTGATATAGAAATATCAGGAAGTGGGATATTGCAAATAACAGAAATTAAAATGTGAAGAGATCAAATTAACATAGGTGAGAACCCAAAAAGTGAAGGCAGTGCCTGGATGAGACATTGACTTGCCTCTCTGCTTTAGGGGTAAGAGCATTATTGATTAGAAGTCCAATATTTCCATGGAAAGGCAGTGGCATTTTGCATTGATACATATGGGAAGAAAATTTGTTATTGAGCGGTCCAGAAACAAATGATAGTGGACTGTCATAACCACAGTTTTTATCTATTCACCTTGCTTATTCTCATCCCCTTTTTGTTAAATAACTTATCTTTTTTCATGGAAACTCCATTTCATGACCCCTAACATTCGATCTCCACTTTCTACAGAGATAAACACATGACCCAAGATAGGCCAATCAGAGCACCCTAATATCTCATCACAAGGATAATCATGGATGGCACATGATTTTGTCCAGCGCAATCACAACCTTCTTTAGTACTTCAGCTGCAAATGACAGAAAAGAGGCACAGTCCTTTAATTCAAACTGCTAGCTATAAAGATCATATGAGTCTATAACTTCTCTCCAATAGCCAATTCTACCACCAATCAAGAAGACACTGCCTGAGATTAAAGCCAAGTCAGAAGAAAGTAGAGATGATTGATGAGGTTAGAATATGTGGCCTAATGACATCCATTTAGCCAGAAGGTAGCTATATCCCCCTATACTTCTCAATTATGTGAACCAATAAATCCATTTTCCCTAAATTAATTAGGCTAGGGGTCTTTGTCATTTGCAGCTAAGAGTCCTCAATAACACATTTGGCCAGTGTTTGCATGTCACCTCACATATGTTCTCTAGTTTTTTCATGCATACATTTCTTCTGATTAAACAGTAATGTCTTTGAGGAAAAGGCATTGTATCATTAATTTCTTTTTTTATCCCTATAGTTCTAGCAGAATGTTACAACTCATTAAATGGAAATTTAGGAGGAAAAGTCAACAAATTAACTCTAAAGTATAATAAAAATTCACAGCCACCTATTCTTTCAGTTTATGACCATAGTTAATTACTTTTCTCCAAAAGTACTTAAGAAAGAGTACACCATCCCAGGCAAAATATCATACAAAGAACTAAACAGCTCTGCTTCTACTCCCCTAAAAGCTTTTCAGTGATTTTTAGCTTTTATATTAAAGGCCCATTTCAAATACTAAAATTCTTCTTGAAACATGTAGTGTTGTAAACTCACAAAATAACTAAATTAGTCAGCAGTAATTATACCAGTGTCACATGACAACCTTTTTCCATGTCTTTAAATGCATGTACTCCAACAGCTGTTTATAGTTCACCTCTCATCCCTGCATCATAATTTGAGAAGTATTTAATTCCATGATTCTGCTCTCTTATATACTCTTGGTTTAATAATTATTATTCATAACAAAAGTTCCAAAGCTAAATATTAGTGAGCTTAGTGGGGGCAAAAACATTTCAATTTTGTTTCCCAGCCCATTTACTGCTGAACACACCACATTAAAACAGAATAGCTTAAGAAGACCTAGATTCTGCTCAATCCTCCTTTTTATCCTTCTCTATTCATTTAATTGAATAAAAAAAATACTTCCATGATACAGTCTCCTTTAAACAAAAGTATAATTAGAATATTAAAAAATTCCTATTTTCTCTTCATATAGAACCTAAAAAATAAAAGACCTCTGAGATCTGATATTGTATCAGTCAGGTCCTCCAGCAGGAAACCCCCAGGTGATTCAAATAAAGAGACTTTGGTGAAGGCACTTCACCAAAAAAATAAGAATAAGTAAGGAAGGGAGAGGCATTCAGAGGCCAGCATTAGTGGAAAATCATTACTATCCCAAGAACTGAAGGGACTAAAAGAAAAGCATTAACTGAACCCAGGAGAGGTAAAACTATAGAGACGGAGCCACCCGAAAAAGTAGTGGTGGGAAACAGCAATTGCTACAGATGGTCAGGGGGTAGAGAAGAAATATCCTAGCCTCTCTTTCTCTGCTCTTCAGTCTCCAGCCAGTGCCTCTCTTTGGTGAAATACGACTGGAAACAGCCAACAAGGAAACCCAGGCAGGGAAGCAGTTCACAGAACTGATCAGAGAAAAAGAAAATGGATCAAGGAGATGAGGATGGATGAAGAGAGAATAACCAGTTATTGAGTATAATCTTGACCTACTGGAATATCCATGAAGAAAGAGTTGAGGATTCAAATTTTTCCCATTAAGTTTCCCTTCACTGCACTCTTTTCCATCATAGGAATGTAACGAGATATATTAGAAAGAGGATGGTGCCTATGAGAGGACTACTATAAATTTTCATCAAAAAACCTCTCTCTAATTCAGGCTGGCATCGGGATGTTGCCTAACTTCATTCATTGGATGTGATAGGTTCCCAATAAAATCTCTTAAGAGTCTTCCAGTCAAAGAGACTCTGTATTTATTTGTTCCCACAGGATCTTAGCAGTCAGAATTGAAGCCAGGGCTGTGGCGGCTTGTGGCTTTCATATTCATGGGGTAAGTTTTCCCATGTTTCAGTGGTCATACTTCTTAGGTCTCTACTTGTCTCTTTCAGCCCTTCTTTCCCGCTCAATTATTGCCAGTTGTGCCATTCCTTCTCTGCACTGCAGCGCATGGCTCATTTCACTTGTCTCACCCAAGTTCCACCTGACAGATACTGCCGCAATAGAATTCACTCCCAGTTGGAAAATTTGAGTCTTTTGTTTGCTTTATGTAACTTCTTATCTTTTCTCACTTATATTTTGAAAGGCAATTCTGACTTTTTATTTTAAAATTTTTCTCTCTCAAAGTTTGCTGCTTTGCTTTATGTCTTAGAATACTTTGTAAGGTAGACTATTCACATTCTTTAAATCAATGCAAGCTATTTACCTCCCCAATTTAAAAAAAAAGAAAAGAGAAAAGAAAAAAGAAAAAAGAAAAAGCCACCCTGAGATGAAGAATTTGGACGGAGCATTTCTATTCGGGAACTGACTGAGAACTCCAAGGCTAAACTGTCTATGCCCAGGAATCTTCAGGGATTTTTTTCATTCAGTTCAATTTATTAAACATTTACCAAACACTATTTAACAGGCACAGAATGTTGCCCTTAAACCACATATGCTTTTGAAGAAGGATCAGGTGATCCCTAGTAGAATAATAGTGTAAATGGTAGTTGCTTGAAATGTAGGATTAAAAAAGGACATGAACCAATAGGACACTAGAGAAGTGAACGAAAGAAAAGGGAGACAAATTTAGCCAATGAAATTTCATTTGTGGAATTTTCCTTAAATTCTAACTTCATCCTCACTTGCTAGATTACATTGCCTTGGCATTTTGATATTCTCCCCAGATCATATTTCTGGGCCTACTATAACAAACAAAATAACTCTTCTGACATAACAAGGCGGATAAAAAAAATGTAATGCAATAGGAAGGACTGGTACTAAGATGTGAAATAGCAATGCCTGTGGCCTAAAGGTTTACAAATTGCTTCCCAGAGTTTGCATCACAGCAATTTTCACTCACTTTGAAGGTTTCTCAAGGGCAAAGAATGTTTTCCTCTCCTCTCAAACAATTCCACTTGCAGCAGGAATAAGGTGTACTGTGTATATCCAGACACAAAGCTAATAAAGTAAACCTGATAAGAGGAGATTTGGAATTGAATCTCTTCCAAATGATCTTGTTCTCTCCACTGAGGACGAAGCACTTAGTGTATTAGTCACACATTAGCCAACTATGCATGCAGAACTCATCAGTAAAAAAAGATGGCTTTAAGTGAAAATCAGAAATCTGAGATTACAAAAGAAGTATTGATAAAGGTCCTGGATCCTTTCCTCACTCACTTCAACATTATTACAGAAAATGTTCAACTTGCCCTTGCCTGTTCATTTCAAACTTTAGGTCCCCATCTCTATAAGGAAAGAAAATGAAGACACCTACCAGTTAATGCCACTGAAGCACTGTAAGGAGTTCATTGAAAGACAATTCTAAAGTAAACGTTACTGTTATTTGGGCAATGGCCCATGTTCATAGAGAACTCCCTTATAAAGATGCTTATAAAGTTAAAGCAGGCTGGGCCCCAATTCAGCAAATATTGAAAAGTAAAGTTAGTCTAAATTTAACTTATTCCGGGACATACAGCTATGGCAAAGTGAAAATCGTCAAATCACTAGAAATATTACATGCCACATATTTCTGTCATAGCACCCTTACTAGTAAAACAGAGTAAAACAGGAAATCTAAAATTAGACCAATTTTACATAAGGACATAAAGCAGAGATTTTGAAGCTTTTTATTTCAGATATTATATATTAGACCACTACCAAATAAAATAGTTTTAATTTTTTTCTTAAGATAAAATAACTCAAACAGAGAAACTTGGTTAGTATGGACTCACTACTTTTGCTACAGAGGAGTTGATAATGGCAGTCCCTAAAAAAAGAATGTGATGATAAATTATGGCATAAAAGTGCCTGCTACAAATGATGCTTTTTTCTAAATAACCATTAGAAAATATTTTCAGATACACTGTTAACCAATGAAATGCAAACTAAAACATCCATTAGATGCTATATTCACCCAATAGATTGGGAAAAATTTAAAAGATCAATAATATCCAGTGTTGGTGAGGATGTGAGTAAACATGTGTTCTCATACCCTGTACCTACTCTGACAAAGTTTGGGGGAAGGAGGCAGAAATGAGAAATATATGTCAAAATCCTTAAAAATATGTACACTTTTCATCAAGAATTTCATTTCTAGAATTTTATCCAAAAGAAATCATCATTCACATGTTCAAATGTCTGTTATAAGATTGCTTATCATAACAAAAAAAGTTATTATAATAATATAAATGCTCATTGTGAAAATATGGACTTTTTGTCTTAGTATTTATTTTTGCAACAAGCGTGTTTTATTTCCCTACTCAGAAAGAATAAATATATATTGATTTCTTTGGGAAAGTATGAGGGAAATATAATAGTAATGCAAAAGTTACAACAAAAGAAAACAGAGTAAGAAAGATAGAAGCAAAGAAAGAGCAGGGGAGGTGGGAGGGAGGGAAGAAGAAAAGAAAGAAGGAAGGAAGGAAGGTGAAAACATCCTGCACAAGTTCTTCAAAACAGATTTGTTACCAAAGCATAATATTTGTAAGTGTAACTTCAAAAATGCATAGCCCTTCTTCATTTAGAATCATATGGCATTAGATCACATGAACCAAACAGCTCGTATCACAGTAGAGAAAGACTTAGAGACTTATATCAGGTTACAAGGTGCAGAACCTGGGTCTTCCAATACTCACGGAATGATCTCTCCACTCTATAGCACACAGATTCTGCTTCACCACAATCCTGTCCTACCTTTCTAGCTCCTATTCTCTCTAATTTACTTCAACTATCATCTATCCATCATCTCTCTCTCTACCTACTATCTAGCTAGCTAGCTAGCTAGCTATCATCTATCAGCTAAATATCTACTTATATACCTATTTACTATCTACTTACATACCTATTTACTATATACCTATTTTCAATCAGTATTCTAGGTACCCTCTCATCTATCTTCATTTCCTCTCAGCCTTCCTCCATCCTCCCCTTGGTCTGCAAAGTAAGACTTTAAAGTTTTGATGAAATGGAATCATACTTTTTAAAAACAATTGTAAGCACAATTAAAAGCCGTTGCAGAAATCTGGCAGGGGACCATGCTGGTAAAAATTAGTAGGTAAGCAGTATTTCGGCTAGAATGAAGACAGGAGTAGAAAAGAGAAAGACCAAACAGCTCCATCATGAGGCTATTGCAATCAATTAAGCATAAAGTAATATGAAGAATGTATGACATGCAAGATTTCACAGTTTGTGTGTGTGGCCCACAGACATAAGGATATGAAGAAGTCCACAAGGGGTCATACACATACATAAGGAGATGAACATTGCCACATGGGTTTGTATCAAGTGTCACCCCACTGGCAGGCATTATGTCTAACAAAGTAGCAATAAAAAATGACCACTTTCTTATGTCTGCTATGTACCAGAGCATGTAGCTATATATTTTACCTTTTCCATCTTTAACCTTAATAACCTTGAATGCTATATATTATCTCCAATTTACAGAGAAATAAACTGAAGCTACTAGAGGTTAAGTTATTTGCTCAAGATCACACAACTAGCAAATGGCAAAGTTTGATTAAAACACTGGCTTAAATCCAAAGCCTTTCCATTGTGCTACATTTCCTTCCCATGACCTAGTCCAAAGTTTAGAGATATTGATCTCCCGACTTCCTTTGATAATCTACCTTTTACAAATTAATATAACAAGTGTTGAGCTACTTTTATTTTATATTTTAATTAATGTATTCATGTTAAAAAATATTTGAGTACACATAATGCTCATGTACTTCAAGGCACTCAGATTCACTTTCTACCGATAAAAATCCCCATAAGGTCTAGCCTGTTCTGCGTACACAGTAAATACAAATGACACATGTTGGTTGGCTAAGTAGCACCTCCTTGCATTTACCTTAAAATCACCTGTTCAAACCGAATCCTAGTTTTGACTTTTCTTCCTGTCTATTCCTTCTAGTTTATAGTTGCCAAAAACACTGTCTACTTACCTTTCCCAGACTGGAATCCTAGATTTTAAATGTAGCCTTATCAAAAGCTACTCTATTTTCTTGATTCTTTTAGTACATTTTCCTTCATAAGCTTTGCTTGCCTTTTATTATACATTGAGACTAGAACAGCATCCAGCATTCTGTTACATTTTATATAAGAGTAAACCTAAAAGAAGACAGGTATAAGAAAATTTATAAAACAATTTTGAGTAAATATTTGAAACAGAATATAATTCAGAATCACAAGTATTAAATTTTATACAGATAATGATAAAAATTAATCCTAAAAATTCAGTTATTATCCTACTTGCCATAATTTGCATTGTAAAAAAATATGCCCAAATCCCTTGCAGCTTTGTTTTAGAAATGAATTTGTTTATTTCCTTTAGACCTGATTCCTGAACTGAGGTAAGTCAGAGAAGAAGGCAGGCATGACACATCCATTTGCTGGGATGGATCGTAGCAGAGGAGACATTGTTCAGAAGACAGTAGTTATTGCAGAAACTTCCCTGTTCAACGGGAAACCACTTGATTGGGCAGAAGCAGCATCAACTTAGCAGCCCATTTCCATGGTGTGACGTTAGGAGTCCATTCCTCCCAACAATTCTATATGCTATTTAATATTCAGTAATACATCCCTGTGTGCACCGAACATTTTTATCCATTTATATTTAACCATTTAACCATTAGAGTGAGATATAAAAATCACTTCTAAAATATTTTAAAATGCAGTTATTTTTTTATATTGCTAGCTACTTTTCCAAAACTCAAATTGAAGGGGGAAAAAAAAAAAGCCTGACAGAAATCTTCTACATTCAGGAGGCTTTTTTTCTTCCCAGAAGATACTCATTTTATAATGAGAGCTCTCTTTTATAAACTAAATCGCCTTGAATTTTTTTCAAGTGTGTGTTCAGATGGAACCGGAGGGATGTCATTTAGTCTGCACACCAGAGGTGGGGAAGTAAGATGAAAAAGAATCTTGTATCTCCTCAAGGTGGTCTCTGGCATTATGAGTATACAATTAGGAAGATTTCAAAGTTGCTATCCATTATTGCCACTGAGGTGCCCCTTTTCAGTGGCTATACCCTCCATGTAGTTGATGGGGAGCCAAAACAATTAAGTTCACAGAATCGGAAATATTGCCCTCATGGTGCCCATAAATATCTTGGGATCAGTTTGCTCAATAAGTCAAATTTAGCTTACATAAATAACTCCCCTACAAGTATGCATCACTTATAAATACAAACCTCTACCTAACCACCTAATATAATCACTTCCCAAGTTCAGATACCCTTACTAACACTATTAAAAACCAAATCCCGTAATTAAAAGTACCAACGTTATGAGATAAGATAACAAATATATCCTCAGTTCACAGATGCTTGCCATCAGTAATTCAGTGATATTTTTTTCTTCTCGTGAGTTTTGGCATCCTGTAATATAGACGGCCTCCCTTAAGCGCTGGGTAAATTCCAGTTGTATTAAGGCAGAATTATAATCTTAGCTCCAAGATTATCATTTAGATAAGATGATTTTCAAAATTACATATATCTTACTTAACAAATGAAGTAACTGTCTAGCTGTCTAAGTAATTTAGCTGTCTAACACTCTAATTAAGAAAAGTAACTTCAGAAATGTCATTTATCCCCCAATGAACCTATCCATAGAGAAAAAGAAGACATTAAAGACATAAAAGCCTTACCTATGAAGACAAAAGGAAGACAAATAAAAATGTGTAAGATTTGAAACAGGCGCTAATTTCAAACCTCTACTTCTTAGGCAGTTACTCAGAGTAGCTTACTCCAATTTGGTCCCAGTAATCCTCTCTCCTTTCTTAGGCTATAGAAGCATTAATGGCTGCATAGAGACACTGGTGAGTCACCAATAGTTGCAATACCTTCACTAATAGAAAAGAAAGAGGGAGAGAGTGAAAAGAGGAGGGAAAAAGAGAGAAAAGAAAGAAACTAAGAAGGAAAGAAAGAACAGGAGTTTGCTCCCCCAGGAATTCCAACAACAAGCCTGTATCACCAGAGCATTTCAAGTCCTTATTGAGTGAAACCTAATCACTTCAATATTTATAGGAGCAAGCCTGGTGATAGACAGGACTGACTCCTCCTCACTGCTTACAGAACCATACCGCCATGTGGCCAGACCCTCTAAAATACCAAGACACGGACTTCGTCTGCTAAAATCTGTATCCCAGCTTATCTTTGACCCTCATGAGTAACATAAATGAAACACACAGATAAGGTAGTACTTTTGTAGGTGATTACGAATGAACTCAAATTAGAGTCATAAAGCCAAAAAATGGTTCTCCACCTGAAGAGTACTGTAAACCCTGCAGAATCCATTGTTTTATTACTTCAATTTAGTAGAATCTGTAAATAACAAGAGGAAGAATTGGACCCTGCTCTGTGTATTATTTGCATCACTGATCAGAAAACAGGATTTGTGCTTAACCTAATTAAAAGATTTAAAATAATTATAGCTACCTATCTAGGCTCATACTCTAAAATGCTCTGAAATTGTGCCATCTTGTGGGAATTTGGAAATATAACAAATGACTAGGTTCAAAGTTTCATTTTTACCTAATTTAAAATGCTCATGCAATTGTAAGCATGAATGGATATAGTATCTATAACAGCATCTAACATGCCAAAGAAATTTTTATTTTTATTCCACATCTCATATAAAATAAATTTAAGTAACACTTAACCTCATTTATATGGACCAAGCAAATCTATAATTTGATATAATTTAGACTTCATAGATACTTGAAATAAATTATAACATTTTCTTCCTATTCTTCTCAGAATAATGAAGGCTTATTTTAAAGTTGATTGTTTTCATTTACTAGTCAGGTTTTTTAGTTTTTATATAATATAAAACTCAAAGTAATACTATTTTTATATCAATTATTTGAACATTTTATTCTTTTTCTCTCTCCTCTCCTTATACTTTAATGAATTTAAATCATTATCATCTTATTATTCTTATCTTCTCACCCAGTTATTATACTTTATATGAAACTATTTTTTTCTAGCTGTGTATTATTTGAGATCCACATCATATGTTTGAGGCTAGAAAACAATGAAAATTAAATATCTACTTATTTTACACATAACGAAGTCATTCAGGATGTTTTTCCAGAGCCTGTGCTGAAGATGAGACATTGAACACAACTTACTGGTTGCCTGTTTATGTCACTACAAGGAAGTGATCATGGACTGTGAACCCTACCAACTCAAAAGTCACTTTGTAGAACAAGAGGATCCTCCAAAGGGTCCGAGAAAAGAATTTGATGTGCCTACTTAAATCAACATATGGCTATTTGTGGTCTCCAATAAGGGCAGTTTTTAGTGCAGTGTTTCCATGAAACTGGATTTGAATAAAATCATCTTCAAGTCAATTCCAGTTCATAGGGGCAACAGCTCAAAATGAGTTCAAAATGTCCAATGAGGGCATGAAGGCAATGAAGGATGGAATACAGGTCCTTGAAGAGATATCTTTAAAAAGAGATCAACAACAAGATTTTTAAAGTGGATTAGTGGCAAGGACAACTGCCTGTACCTCTTTCACATTCTAAAATGATGTTTTGTGCATATTAGCTGCAAAAAATAAAATAAAGTTTAAAAATTAAAAATATATATTTGCTGAATGTAGTGAGTTTCTCCCCTCATTTTAGGGCTATAGTTAATTGCCCCCTTTTTTAAAGGAAACTTCAAACAATCATAAAGTCAATTTACAGTTGCCTAAAATAACTAAAATATATTTTAGTTATTTAATGAAATAAATTTTCAAAATGTACATTAGTTAAACTAATAATCATATTAGCTTATGTGATCTGAACCTAAAATAGGAGTCTTAATATGGAAAAGAAAGTAAACTTGAGCAAGATTTAAAATTAGCCACCGAGGACCCAGGCACTTATAAAAATAATTAACCAATGATAAACAGGTACCGTGTTTTCAAAGCAAAATCAACATACATCCAGAACCAGAGTGCTCTCAGTTCACTAGAAGTAAATTCAGAAGTCTGGATGCCTCCATCAAAAAAAAAAAGGATAAAGTGGGTCATTGAGCTTTCACTCTAACAAATATCAAAAAAGTATGTGGCTTTACTTTTCTTGTTTCTCTTGATATCTTCTACAAGCCTACATGAGTAAGGCTTAGGAAAGAGCCTGGCACATGGAAAGCACCCAACACAGAAAGTACCCAACAAATTATTTCTTCAGAGTGCACATCAGTCAAAAATTCAGATTCTGCAAACGCATAGGAATTGAGGTGGGCAGAGAGGGAAAGGAATGGCTGAACATTTAACAATACAATTATTTGAATACTGGCACTCTGTGTTAACTTTTCCAAAAGGTCAAAGAGAATCCTTTATGCAACTTGATACACAAAAACCCAACATTTGATTGTTCTTGTTTCCTTCTCCAACTATGACTATTTAAATAAATAAAAGGAATAAATATCACCATAGACAACTGGCTAGTTGGTGCACTTTTGCTCTTGTTAATGAGAAAAACTTCCTTTGGGATAAATGATCATTTAAAAGAGAAAGAACTTGAATTCCACCACAGGCGAACTTTAGCAGCTGAAAATATTTGCACAATGCATGTAGGTTTCTAAGAAGGAAGCAGCAGACAATTAAATTCTCTACCACATTCATATTTGCTTGCTTAGTTCCTCTTCTCTCCTAAGGTGGCTATAAAATCCATGCTAATTACCTGTCTACCTCACAGGAATGAAGCAAGGAGTAAATGGCAAGAAAGCAGTTGGAAACCCCTGAGTATTGCATATTCATGGGAACAGAAAGCTGCCCCACTTGATCTGGCAAGGCTGAGACAAAGCCCTGGACTCAAACCCTGAATCCTCAAGAGACTGCCAACAGGAATGCCAGGTGCACTGCAAAGCAGTGAGTCTAGAAAAAGAGCCCTCTGTGAGCAAACTGCATAGCAGCAGCCAATGATATGCAGTCTACCGGGGTGTTGCACTTATCCAGGATTGTTCCAGAAGGCTAGGAAGTCACAAACTTCTTGTGAAATAAGGTAATTCAGCCACAGATTTTTGTCATTTACAGTATCCTTTAACCTTTTCCCTCAATGTTAGCAATCACAGCTAGCATACTAATGTTAACCAAGTAATGATCATTTTGCATTCATTATCTGACTTAATTCTCAATAATTCTTGAGCTAGTTATTTTTATTATTCCTTGCTTATGGATGAAGTAACTGAGACTGGAAAGATTAAAGAACTCACCCAAGGACTTGCACGGTGCAAAATAAGCGGCAGAGCAGGAATTAGAATCTGGCATCTCTATAGAAATTGCCTTCAAAATCATGATGGCTCGTAGATTTTTCTGTGATCTCCTTTTAAATTCCACTTCTTATCTTTCTCTTTAGACCAATACCTGCTCTCTGAATATGATAAGGGCAGAAACACAGACACACAGACACACAGACACACACACACACACACACACCCCCTATGCAACTTTTAACTGGTTCCCAACTCTGGGCTCTATCGATGCCAGGCAAACACCCTAGGAGGGCAATAATTTTCCATGTCTGAACTTGGAAAGATGTAAGCCACAGATCTCTCTACTGAAGGGAAATTTCAAGACATGCCCACTAGAAAGAGAGTCTTGAGTTTTCACTGAAGGAATTGGCAGAATTTCAAATACATTAATTTATTTTATGCTTCTGATCTAAGACCATGAAATGCTTTTAAGTCTCTGCTAAATTTTACTCTAATGTAGAACAGTGGGGAGGTGCTCCATCTCCTGGGAATCACTTGAAAAGCTCACCGAAACTGTTTACTATGAAGTTTAAGAAACACCTGAAAATTGCCACAAGTCCAGTCTGTCTCCCTTCAGAGGCACTGGCAGACCATGGACTGTAGAGAGAGAGAACTTCACAGAAGCTTCTCAAATGCATTTTACATTTACCTTGTGACCAGAGAGAAAGAGGAAAGGCAAAAAAGAATTAAATGGCCTTTACCTGGCCTCTCGCATTGCTTTTCAGCATAGATGTTCACAAGCTTGTTTAGCTATCAAAGCAGACAATGCATGCTGGGTTTTACCTTAAAAGATAAAACAAAAATAATATGTTTGAAGGGAAAAAAGTCTTTCAGCAAATTTATCTCCCCTTAGTGCTTTTAACTCTGTAGAAATGCTAGAGTCTGTAGAGGACTATCAAAGAATCATGAAGTGAGAAAATATATATTCATATGAATAAGAATTTAAGTTCATCTCTAGTCACTCTTTCTTAAAAGAAAAAAAAAAAGCTGAGGACTCCTAACAGCTCTCACTATTACAATGTTTAATCACGATTTGAAACAGAAAAAAAAAATCTCTAGATAAATGAATTATTCTTCTTGCTGCAAATTAAGCCCCTTGCTACTCTTTCAATCCCCAGTGGAGATGAAGGATAATTAAACATAATCCTTTTCAAAATTTCCTTTCAAATGCTTGAAAACAGTTATGAATCTTCTCCATCCTAATAAAAAAAAAATCCTCAAGATATTGATTCTTTCGGAATCTCTTTTCAAAATGTGCATTACTATATTTTATCTTCTTGACTCTCACATTTCTGGAAATTTACTAAAACCCAAAGATCAAAATTAGAGCAAGTCCTTAATAAAAGTTTGAATAATAATAAATATCCTAGAATAGTTAATTCTAGTTCTCTAATATTGACTATTTCTGATAGCATTCAAAATCAATTATTCACTTTGAACTTATATTTCTGGTTAAGTGACTTACTTGTTCTACCCAAGTTTTTGTTTTTGACATTTTCATAATTTAAATTAAAAATACCTCCGCTATGTTAAATCATACTGCTACCTTAAAAATTAATCTCAATTTGGTGAAACATTTTTTTGATTTATCATGCGACACATGGAATTATATACCTCTTTTCCAAGTATTAGAAACCTAATCAAAATAGTGGCATCTCTAATTTAATGGAAACAACATTAATTCAATCATTTGTCAAATTACAAAAGTAGAGATGAGAAATAGCTCTTCAGAGGCATCCAGATCTGAACCCCCCACTCTGGAAACGAATCAGTGGAATGACAGGGGCTGAAATGTCTTGCTCAACTCTTGGTAATCCAGGCATGATCTCCAGGCCCAGTTCTTCCCATATAGTAGCCCCTCGCTACACAGTTACTCTCACGCAGAGCACCATGGGAAATATTGTGTATGGCTTGTTCTACATCCCTTCTATGCTATTTCAGATACAGAAACACCCTTCCTATTTCCCTGCCTCTCTTTTTTCACCTATGACCTCTGTCTATAAATTAATTCAGCAACTATTTATTGTTACTTAATGAATGCCAAGAGTTTTACCAAGTCAAAGAGTAAGACAGTAAGACAGTAATGGTGTAATTATATGCTAAGGACTTCTCATTTCCTTCCACCCTTTTAACAGAGGGCTAAGTACATGACCCTATAATTAAGAGATCCGAGATGCTGATAGATGGAGCAAGAGGAGAGTAAAGATACTGCCCAAAGAAGATGGGCTGCTACTAGGGATGTGTGAACACAATTAGCCTGTAGGAAGGCATATCAAAGTACAGGAGAGAACTGCAATTTGGTGATATGGCATCAAAGAGAAGTCTAATCAATTTAAGAAGTCTTTATTGTTTCTATATTTTTTAAAGATTTTTTTCAATTTCTTTCCTATTATTTACATCACATCATAGACTAATACCAAAAATACATGTATGTACGACCATGAAGTAGAAGCATGTCACACCTAAGAAGTTATCCTTAAGATACATAAGCTTTGATCCACCAGGGAATTATTCATTTAATAAATATATATTTAGTGTCTGTGTCCTGTGCTAATACTTGTTTCCTTCTAATACCAAATGTGATCATTATGATGATTCGGTACTTTTACCACATTTATCTGCTACATGTGATATCTCCTGACACTGGGGTTCTTTCTATGTGTGTAATTTACTCATATCTACTAACAACCTTACTAAAAAAAAAAAAGTCATTAAGGAAAACATTGACTCCTTTTTATAATATGTATCTATATATCTAGAAATACATGAGACATCTACATGTTCAAGAATCTGAATAACATTCGCAGGGTCATGAAAAACAATAAGTAATTTATTTCTATTTCTAATGCTATTTGAATGAGTTCTATTTCTAATTGTCATCACTTGGACTAGTTCTAATGTACTTATTTTTCAAATGTTACCACATAGTTTATCAATCATTATCTAGTAGAAGGTATCCTGTCACTTTTATATATTACTGAAATCTTTCCCTAGTTGCAAACAAGTGTGAAAAAAAAAAACCTGTAATAGACCTGTGCTTTTAATTTATCGCTCTTCAAATATTTTTCTATGTTCACCTTTTAAATCATTTTAAAAATTAGATGGAATAATGACAGATAGAGTATACTAAGGAACCCTTACTCTGTCTCTAATACTTCTGCTTGATTCAATGTAACTCTTGTACAAATAAAACCCTGGCATCATAGATGCAGCCAATTTCCAAATCACTGAAACAGAGCACTCAGGTACCAGAATGGGAAATGAGCAGTAACCGATCCCTGAAGGGTAGTTAATGATCACGATGTCACTGGCTATAATTCAGTATGCCACCTACTACATCTCAAGGGCTATGAAGAGTACCTACAGATAGGCGTTACTTCAATTCACCCTTTCACGGACCCTGAAAAGCAACTGCAAAACAGGAGATTAGCCCATGTCCATATGCTGATCTCAGCACCACCTGGAAACATAGGACCCTCTGGAAAAACAACCATGCTGACTTTAGGCCCAACTTCAGGCAACTATGAATGTAGTGAATTAACATAAATTCTTCAAAATTATATTCTTTAGAGACATGGTTTTCATTGTCTATGCACTTGTCATTATGCAAACTGTAATACATAGATATATTTTACTCAGTCTTTACAACAACACCATTAAGACATGATTTATATCCATATTTTACAGATAAGAAAACCAAAGCCAAAAAGTAAAATGGCTTTAGTAAGGTTAAATGACAGAGCCAGGATTCAAGTCCCAGTCTATCCATATTTTTTCTGTAGATAGCCATACTGCTACAAATAAAAGGTGTAATGCTATAAAATAGTAGTATTTATTTTTAAAGTTGCAAAATAAAAAAATAAATAAATGTTTTCATTTTTTGCAAAGTTGGAAAATGGCAGTACCTTTTGGAATGGTATGTATCCCCAAAACATTTGTCTTTCTTTTTGAGAGCATACCACTCAAGCCAAAAACTATTTCATCTCAGGTGACTTATGTGGCAAAAATAAAAAATACATATTCCAATGAAATGGAGAAGAGAAGATGAGAGCAGTTAGTGTTTTTAATTTACAAAGGCATGATTACTAATGATTGTTTAGCTCTTAACCAAAATAAGTACTAGAAAATAGAATTATGGAGTTTTCCTTTCTCTTAATAAAAATAAACAAATAAGTAGATTTCATATGGAGTTAGTATCCTTCCAATATTCTCCCCATAGAATTATGCACATTAAAATATCTTTTTCCATTGTGAACCCTCTTCAAACGTGAAAAAGGCACAAAAATCTGAACTAACAGGCAGCCCTGTACTTAGATTGGTGTCATGTCACATTACTTTGTAACCATTAGAAACATGGTGAACGTTCCACTAACATAATCATAAAATTTATGAATAAATATATATTAAAACAAAATAATTCATATAAACCAAACTTTAGAAAAACAAGAGGCTGCTCAATTAATCACTGAATTATTTTCCCTGAGTATTTAATAGTATGCATAATAAAACAAGCTTCAAAATCATAGACAAGGAACATGACCTGGTTCTCTAATACATTTACAGTCTAATCTCTAGGACATCAAAATCTATGATCACAAAATAATTAATTTAATCTGATCAACCTTCCTCCTTGGGTACTGGATTAGTCTGCTAGGGCTACCCATAACACAATATCATAGGCTAGGTGGCTTAAACAACAGAAATTTATTTTCTTACAGTTTAGAGGCTATACTCCAAGATCAAGATGTCGTCACGGTTGGTTTCTGGTGAGGCTACTCTTCCTGGCTGGTAGATGGTTACCTTCTCATTATGTCCTCATACGGCCTCTTCTTTGTGTGCATAGAGAGAGAAAGAAAGAGTTATCGCTTATGTTTCTTTCTTTTCTTATAAGGACACTAGTCCTATGGTATTAGTGACTCACCTGATCTCATTTAATCTTAATGACCTATCTAAAGGTCCTATCTCCAAATCCAGTCACGTTGGGGGTTAGAGCTTCTACATATGAATTTTAGAGGAAACAATTCAGTTCATAATAGGTACCCAATGCCACATAAACAAGGAATTGCAGTTGCATATAAAGATAATATACTAAATGTCAAAAACAAAAAGCCAGGGGACCTTGGGGGGACATCTAAAAATATTAACCATATTGCCAATATTAAGCATATTGGCATTCTATGTAGTGAACTGGTGAATTTAATCAGAATCTTTAGTTGAACTTTCAGCTGAACTAGTCAAGTAAATGTCCATATCAATTGCCTTGAAATATAATACAATATACTAAAATAATTGTTTCTAAGAGTCCTTTTGAGATACACCTATTTCCTTAGGGACAGTACAGTTACGAAACAGTCTAAGAATTACTTTTGGTCAGGTCTATCAACCATGCCCATTTAACAGAAAATAAATTTTGATCTCTCTGTATTGGCTAAAGTAGCTCACCCAGAATTGTGTGCTCCACCATTCTATGTGGTTCAGAAACTGTGCATACATCAAGCCTGCATTATCAGCGAGGTGGACTTAAAGACTGTTTTAAGTACTCATACATAAAAAGACAGAAAGACTAGGTTCAGTTACTTCATTTCTTTAAGATTTTTTTTTTATCATAATAAGCCTACTGTGAAAACAGCAATACTATAATAAAAGTTTATTTCCTGATGTAATAAGAAATCTATTTATGGATTTTCATAAATCGATAGCCCATCAGAACCACCATAAATACTAATAATTATGTAAAAGAACCCCTAGGAGAAAAGTAAAAATTCTAACTTCATGTTACTTTTCCAAAAAGCCTTGGAGAACATTATTGGTGTTCAGAACCATTTGAGCTTCACAAATACTTTAAGCATATCTTTGCATTTCACTGGAATATTTAGAATATTCAAAACATTATGATTAGTTTTCAAAATGAAACTACAAATTAATTAGAAATTTAATCATTGTTATTTTAAGATAGAATAGATTCTCCTTTTAGGTACTGCTTATAATTAACATTTTTCCTACTTCCCTTTCATGAAATATTTTATGTTATTAGGATGCTTAAAAACTTCTTTTCTAATTTTACTATGCTAAACTAATTACAAAATAAATTTTTTATTTCATAATTCCTTACCAATTTTATTCACCCTCTGGGTACTAAATTATAATTAATTCTGCTCTTTTTCCTCTAACAAATTTATGTGTATTATCATATATATTAAATTTTCAGTTCTGTAACTTTTTTCATTTTATTGCTTTGCACACTGACAATGTGGACTTCATTAAAAACGTGTAATCCTTTTGCCGTGATCAAGGCATAATTGCAAATCTTTATAATACAATAACATGCTTGTTCTTCATATTTTATTACAAGAACTCCACATTCAGCATGAAATTTTGGAATTCCAATATGAGTAAATTACAATATGAGTATGGAATTTAAGAATTCCAAGTTCTTATGTTAAGACAAAACTGCTAATAAACACATCTGTTGGTTTTTTTCCTTCTACTACTCTAAGTTAAAATGTACTTACTCATCTATTTTTGTCAATGTAATATTTATATTAATTTAGGTAATTAACACAACATAAAAAAGGATGGGTTTTTTTTATCTGAAAGTGATAAAAATCTTGCGATACAATGAAGCAATAGCATTCTGCTGTAAACTAGATTATTTGACCCCATCTACCTTTTCCAGAGATGCGTTAGTAAGAATAAGTCGTTAGAAGTACAAAATGTGGTGTAGCAGGACAGGGATTAGTGGGACTAAAAAGAAGCATTCTCTTCTCAGATAGTGTTTCACTGGTGCTATTATGCTCTCCTGCATACGACATGAATTTTGGTAATATCCTCCTAACTTGTCTAGAATTTATATAGTCTCTTTGGGAGTTCACAGGATAGTAGTATTATCCAAATTTGCCCATTTTGTTAAGTGGGGGTAAGAGGTAGGAAGGGGTTCTAGGAGACAATTGAAAGCACTCTGCAAAAGTTTAGAGAGAATTGCAGTTGTAAGTAATCACTTAAGTCAGATCATAAACTACTTAGCATCTCAGTCCAAAATATAAAACCATGCTAACAAATCAGCTTTGTAAATTAGTCCTTTCTCCCTAGTAAATGGTAACTAGGTTTGGTAAAAATTATTTTCTCTTGCTTAAAGCTTTTTTTTACTTTGTTCATAAGTGTATAACTTCTTTACTGGAAACTAAGACCATCTTAAAAGGTCAACCAAAGAGTAGAAACAGTCAAAATGATCAACAACCAAACATTTTCCCTGAGATTAAAAAATATATCACTCCTAGAAGGTAAACTTTCTCAAGTCTAGAACACCTTTGCTCTCTTCAGTGTTCTTGTAATCTAAAAATAAGATTTCAAGTGGGCACTTTCTAATACCTTAAATTTTTGACCCTCAACCTTCTTAACCACTTCAGTTTTCTACCATTTTTTCTCTGTCCTTATTTGTCCTACCTTCGATGTATAAAGCTTCTCACTCTTTCTAAGTCTAGTAGATTAGGACACTAAACTTTGTGAGTCTTAGACTATCTATTTTTTCTGAGCTCCATGAAGGCAGAAGTCTTGTCTGTTTCTTGAATCGTCATTATCTCCAGAATGTAGCATAGCATAAATAAAAATGTAATGGTCCTATAACCTCCACAATTCCACAAACAGGAATTATCTAGGTTTTTTGGCTAAGGATTTATAACAGCTTTGATGTAATTCTTTCCCAGAGTTTTAACCCTTTTCTCATTTGACCTGAGAATACTCTCTCAGGGCACTTGTAGTTAGAAATAAATGACATTCTATTTATAGCATTCTGTTTTGAGTAGTGGTGCTTCCATTTACAAAATATAGTAATTCTCGACTGGTGAAAATGTCAAATCCTAGAAAACATAGCATTCCTACACATGATGTTAAATTAATGCTGGCAGCAAGCTACACTCTTTTTTTCTAAATGGAAAAAGAGGCTGTGGTGGGTACCCCTTTGAAATCCATGGCATCTTGTACTCATTCCTACAACATTGTATGATTGTCTTTTACACCACTGTAAGATCCTGAGAACAGAGCCTCTATCTTTAACTTTTATTTTCTCAATACCTACACAGTGTCTAAAACACAACAGAAACTGTATTTGCCAAATTCATGAAAAAATATACAGGTCCTATGGTATGGTGACAATACCCCCAGCAAAATAGTATAGGAACTATGCTGCAGAAACAAGATGATATCTAGAACTGAGTCTGCATCTTCAATTTGTCAGAGAACTCAAAATTAGAGCCTATGATAAAGCAGAAAAATGGTCCTTAAATATATTCACACCATAATCCCCAGAAGTTTTGAATATGTTACTTTACATAGCAAAGGGGACTTTTGAGATGTAATTAAGTTTAAAGACCTTGAGAATGGACTATTAGCCTGGATTATCCTGGCTGGTCCGATCTAATTGCATAATCTTTAAAAGGACTGAATTTTTCCTGTCACGGAGATGGGACAACAGAAGCGGGATCCTAGAGATGCTACAAAGGTGGCTTTAAAGTTGGAAAAAGGGCTTCCAAACCAAGAAATTCAGGCAGCCCCAAGAAGCTGGAAAATACATGGAAATAGATTGGCACCCAGAGCCTCAAGCAAGGAATGCAGCCCTACAAATACCCAGATTTTAGCCCAGGAAGACTAATGTAGGAATTTTACAAAACTATAAGATAACAAATTTGTCTATTTTAAGCCTCTAAATTTGAAATAATTTGTTACAACAGCAATAGGAAACTAATTGAGCCTGAGTTTGCCTTCTCGGAGGCTGCATCCCTAAACGCATCTGGTGTTGCTTATAATAAAATAACTTCTAAAGTTTTTAAATGAAACAACCAAAATAAGTACATCAATATAGGTACTGAGTCTTTTGGTAAACATCTTGGATATTAAGCAACAAATTTAAATAATGACTGAAAACTTTTCCTCAAAATAAGATATCTTTACCTATATCCACTCATCCTACAAACTTTAGAAAGATTTAATCAGACTGAAAAGTTAATTGTTTAAACTTCTCAGAGATTTAGTAGGATACAAAGTATATTGAACTATCTTCCTTCCTCTATAAAGTACATAATATTTTTGTCGTTTTTAGTGTGGATAATATATATTATTAATATGCATAAAGAAATATAACTTCTCTATCACCCTGGTTTAAATTAGAATTTCTCAGTTTCTCCTTACATTGCCTGCTGGATGTGTGCTGATTTACATAAAGTGTCAGTATGGTTTGCAATCTCCCTTTACCCTTATGAGAATTCTGTACTAGTATTTCAACTTTATGATTGCCTATAAAAGGGATTGCTCCATTGTCTTAGTAACATCAAGTTCCCAAATAATATTCTAATATTTTGTTTCATGAAAATAATATTCTATAAAAGTTTTGTCTAATAATTACCTTCTTCACCATAAGAAACAGTGGTCACCATAAGAAAAACCTGAGCCATTTATTCCAAGTTCAATAGGAAAGCGTCATGTACTACACAATTTTCTATCAAACCAAAGAACATGTCTGCTGAAGAAGGAGTTACATTGAATGCTAGTTATTATAATTAAGTGAAAGCATTTCTTTAAAATACCCACTCAGTGAATTCAAAAGCTGGTGGTAATAAGCATGTCACTAATAAGCGACAAAGGTTACACTTTAGCCAATTTTTTTCATTTTTGTTTGTATGTTTGCCTATATTCATTACACCATATAAAATAATTTGCAAGTTATTAAGTCCACAAAGCATGATTATTCAGAGAAATTTGGGGGAAACTCCTTATTTCACTCTAGTCGAGGAGTCATAAAGCTTCAGAGTACCATAGAAGGTGAGAATGAGGCATAGTGGGAAGAGATCAAAGTTCTAAAACTCTGCTTCCCCTCACACAGCCCAGCAACTATCCTACTGTCAGAATATCCAACTCTACCTCAGAAATGGGAGGTTTACCCTATCTAAGTTTAATTGAGAGGATCTAAACTAGGGACCTCAAGAATGTTTGGCTTGAGAGTGGAGTTGAGACTCAAGGTTGGAAATCTAGAGATTCAAGAGAAATCAGCATAATAAATTCTGGGATCCCTGCCACCTTCCCCTTGTCTTACTCCAAGAGTCTGATGTACAGAATTACACTCTTTAGAAAGGGGCCCAAATGACCTCATTAAGGAAACATTCTGTGGATATTGATACTGGAGGTTGCCGAAGTGAAGATTCCAGCTTGCCAGATGCTACTGTTAACTCACTTGTCAAAAGGATCTGTTTTCACACACAGAGCTCCGAACCAACATTTCTGTCACTCACTCTTAATGATGAACAAAAAACAAGAGTCACCATATCTTTGTGAAAATGTTTCAACATAAAAAGCAGAGACCAAAACAAATAATTTTTAGTAGTGGCTACTTACAAAAAATCAGAAGTGGGATGAAGGATATTTCTTTACCCTTCAATTACAATTCTGTATTCTTCAGCTATCGTTTCAGTGAGCATATATTTGTTTAGTTTAAAATTTAAGATGTATATAATTTCCTAAAAGAAATCTGCTTTTTTCCTCTTGCCTTGGTGACCAGAGAGCAGGTCAAACTTCAGGAAATGGTTCTCTTTTTATTTCTAGGGCCAGCACTGTGTACTCTCTAGCATCTGTCAGAATTTGAGATCGCACAGAAATCCGCTGACTCCAAATCCATCATCATTCAGTCCCTTGGCTATTTAATAACATACCAATTAGTACACCATATTTTCTTTCTTCATGCAGCAGATGGTGTCAGAGATAGTTTGCAAGACTTCCGCCTTCCAGAAAGATTTGATTCAGCTTGATTGGCTTCATGAATTGGTTATCAAGGGACAAAATGAAGACACAAATGATATTATGACTAGACTTTCCAGTGGGTGAGCATTTAGTAATCAAATTATTCCTACATACACATGGGATATTCCACAGTAGAATAGCTAGATTAACTACCTTGTGGAAATATGCAGCCCAGACTCAATTCATTTATTATAATTTTGAGTCGATTCAGGGGTACCTCTGCATCTGAGTTATCCCGCCTGATGCTCAACTGCCACACATGGGTGCATGGCCAGCCCATTTTTCATCTTTGCCCCTCCTACTTCCCTATGTACAAAACACAATTACTCAGTTTTGCAAGGTTAAGAGGGAAAGGTCCTCTCCAGCACTCTCACGCAAATTTAACTAAACTACAGCTAATTAAAAAAATGTGCAAGTTCAGAAATAATTTATAGTATATATTAAAATATCCATTTCAACAGGTGAACTTTGTGCATTTGCAAATGAAAAAATTAACACCAATAAATTGCTTTGGATACAGTATTGTCACTTGTGTGCTATATTAATTTACTGCACTAATTAACTTACTGTCTCACACCAAATCAACATGTCCTCTCTGGGATGAACTCATATTAACATGGACTATATATGACCTGCTTTAACTTTTGTAAATTTTTCTCAATATATATACAAATATTTCCAAGAATTTGTCTACAGTGCAAACATTTCTGTTATTTATACCATTATTCCAGTGTATATGATAATGTTTTATTTAAATTTTAGCATTTTTAATTTAAGTACCATCAGTCCTGTATTTGGAACCCTTCTTTTTTACCTGTTTTTTTATTTGTTTGTTTGTGTGTGGGGAGGGTTTCCTCTTTTGATTTCAAGAAACAAAACATACTGAACTTACTACACAAGTCAAGCATGGTATAGTAGAAAAGTAGAGATCTCACAGAATTGAAGAGTAAGACACTGTAGTCAGGTCTCATGGGGACAGAAGAAGGACTAGAGATAAAATGCTTTTTCTATCTTTTAGAAATCACAGGGTTTCTTCCACCTCTGCTTCTCTTTTTCATTGTTTCTTCACTTTGCTCTATCCTTATGTTCCCTTCTTCTCTCAACTTATCTGAATGATAGCTCAGTATGGCTACCTCAGCTGAATATCTATGATATATCAAGTGCCTGTGACAAACTAACTGCAAAGTCATAGTTCAAATTTTTGGAAAAAATCTAATCAACTTGTTTCATTTTAATTGATTAGTTTGCCTTGGGAAAGTTGTTTCTTCCAGATCTTGCCAATTATGGACAAGGGAAACATATGGTACAAGCTTGACCACTTGGGCTTCCCCTTCATCAGTGACTGTAAACAGAGCCAGTTCATTCATAAGAGGGCATGAGATCCTTCCAGTTTCAAAAGGCCAAGTAAATTTAGAACTTCTCTCTTTAGAACTACCTCTTAGAAGTCACTGAAAAGAACAGGAAGAATAAGAAATAGAAATGTATATCTATAGTCAACAAAAATCAGATACAACTAAAGACACAAATCAAAAAATTATTGAAATCATTATTGAAAGCATTAAAGATCAAATAAGGGTTCATAAATATGTGAAAGGAGAATTCATGCTGCTGTTGATCTCAGAAAAGCAACATATTCAAAATTAAAGGCCCCTCTTTTCAGGTAAAAACTAAAATCCTTTATTTCCAACAGTGGAAAGGGCTAAACAGACTGATAGTTTGAGTTTTCAAGGAAGCTATTTGGTTTTGAAAACAAGAGACAGTTCTGAAGAAATCATATAGGCAAGGCACATTTGCAGGAATTGATCTGTTGATGAGCAGCAAAAGAAAAAAAGAAACAGCACTAACAGCCCCACAGCTTCATCTCTCCTTTGGTTGAGAAGAAGTCAAGGCTAAAAAAAACCCACATACAAATTCCTAGGCAACAGAGAAAATTCCTGCCAGCCTTCAACCCAGCTCTGGCTTTTTTCTATAGAGAGAAAAATCTGGTCCAAGACAAACTGCCTTTATTCAATGATGAGTAGTTAAAAAGGGCACAACATAGGATATTTACAAGGAAAGTACATAAGAAAAAGAATGTGGAAGTGGAGGAGCAAAAAAAATTTGCTCATGAGAAAAATGTTTCCATGGAGCAATTAAAATTATGACCAAACATGGCACTAATATAGCAAAACAAAACAAAACAAAACAAAACAAAACAAAACAAAACAAAGAAAGAAAGAAAGAAAAGTCATTGACAAAGTTTAATAAAGAAACAGGAAAATAAAGTATCCCAGAAATGAAGATATTTGCAAGTAACGCACACAAATACATAAACACACAGACACCATAGACATGCTAAATAATAATAAAGGAAATAGAGTATAAGTATAAGAAGAAATATCAAGATGAAAGGGAATACAGCCTGCCCAACCAGGGAACTCCTATGTTCACTGAAGCATTATTCACAATAGACAATATATGGAAGAAACCTAGGTGTCCATTGATAGATGAATGGATAAAGAAGATGTGGTATGTATAAACAATGGAATGTTATTCAGACACAAAGAAGAATGAAATCTTGCCATCTGTGACAACATGGATAGACCTAGAGGCTAGTATACTAAATAAAATAAGTCAGAAAGAGAAAGACAAATATCATTTGACTTCATTTTTTTGTGGAATCTAAAACAAAATAAAACAGAAACAAACTCATAAATATAGAGAAAAAACTGATGGTTGCCAGAGAGGAAGGAAGAGGAGAAATGGGAGAAAAATGTGAATGGGGATAAGAGGTACGAACTTCTAATTATAAAATAAATAAGTCACAGGAATGTAATGTACAGCATAGAGGAAATAGTCAATAATAGCAGAATAACTTTTTACATGACACATTATTAGACTTCTTGTGGTAATCACATGGTAAAATATATGTCAAGTAGGTATACTATACACCCAAAACTAATATATTATATGTCAACTATACGTAAATTAAAAATAAATTTAAAAAGAATCCCTGCGAAATAGTCCTAGGTTGCAAGTTTTTAAAAGTTAATTATTTCTTCAGATGTAGTTTTGGATTTCCTCCTGAAATCCTGATAGGCAAAAATCTAAGCACACAAATGCAGCACTCACTGATTTGGAAATATCTAAATTATGTCATTCCTGATGGTCATCTTATATGTCCTAACAAAAAAAAAAAATCAACAAATTATTTTCTAAAATGCAAAAGTTCTTCCAATATATGAGAAATAGTCATATAATATTTAAACTCAATATAAGATTAAAACTCAGAAGCAGTTACAGTAAAGATTAGATATGGCCACATTAATATGAATTTACCTCTTATCTGAGGGCAAGGTCATGAATTATATGATGATTTTTCTATAACTGAAATGTAGATACTTATTTTTATGGTTAACAAGTTTCTTTCAAAGGTTTTCTAGATATTACTAATATTTGTTGAAAACAAGTTTACTTGCCTGGAACTGTGCAAGTGCTTCACAAACATTATCATTTAATCCTCACAACAATATAATGATGAAAATAATTATCTCTATTTAAAAAATATAAGAGGTAAAGTTCAGGAATATTGCCTGAGATCCCATGGTTTATGAATCTTAGAGATGGAATTTGAACCTTTATATTTCACTCCAAAGTCTGTAGTTTCTCCTGTAAACCATGTCAAATTCATGGTTCATATAATTTAAATATTAAACTCAGTTGAGGAAAATAAATAAAAAAAAAAAACAAATTACACATAATGTCAAGTAAATAATAAACTACACATCTACATTTTAAATAATTTTATCTCTTTGTACAGAGATTGGCTTATGGCAAGCATTTGATAATTTTTTATTATTTATTATACAGGAAGTAGATTGACTAATTGCTGAGAAAACATAATGTAATTAGGTAAAAAGGGAGCATACTGATATTTTTAGACAATTTTTTTCCATTAGGTAAACTTTTGCTTCCCTCGTCAAATAATATGTTATCATAATAAAAGTTTTCTTTTCATTAGCATTTATATCTAAATGTCTTCCCTAATCACAGCTCTTGAGAAGAAAAATATGAGAAACCATTCAGATTCTATTAAAATTTGTTGAGAATATTTTACATCAAGTCATATACTTGAAATTTTACACATAACATTTCATTTACTCCTCATTTCAAAGGAGGAGAGTCAACTGTACAGCTAGGATCCCAGGTTTTCTAAATCTTTCATGGCTTCCATTATACCAGTGGCCTCCAAAGTAGGGTCTATGCACCCAAAAAAGCATACAAGATTGACTAGCATGGAAAGAAATTATTAAAACATATATAATATGTATATGTATATATACATGTATGTGCATATGTATGTGTATGTGTGTGCATGTATACTTATAAATTTGTAATATAAATTCTGTTATATATTTTGTATAATTTTTAATTCTTATTTTTATCTTATGACCTACAAAATATATTAGTAAAACAAGTATATAATTTATACTTAAATATATATTTATTTAGGAGGGCGTGTAAGCAAAAATAATTTGTTGATGGAGTCACAGACAAATCTCTACTATAGCATACTGCCTTTCCATGACATGTCATACAATACATACATACACAAAGAGAAGTAAAGGAACTTTCTAAGATCTTTGTCTATAGCCAGTAGATGCTAAAACTTGACATAAACTAACTTTGTTTTGCCCTTTCATCAGTGTGAACTGGGAAATCCTCTGCCTGGAGGCCTTAACTCTAGACCTTTTCTCTGGGAGCGTTTAATCACAAACACCTTAGTCTTGGCCTGCCACACCTTCATCAACTTAGGTTTCTAATTTCTCCATTAATAGGTGAAAGATGGTTCAAAAAGAGCTGGTTGGGACTTCAATATACTTAATATATGGTAATAAGAATAAAAGAAAGGTTAAGGAGAGCTAAAGAAATAGAAGAACGCTTGCCTTGGGTATTTTAGAAGTCTTTCCAATCTAATTTGATCAAATTCCAAAACTAAAAAAAAAAGATATTGAGAACGAGTCAGAGATTTTCAAAACAGACTCATCAAAATCTTTTAATAATATTCCAGCACACAGCTAGCAGCTGAGCAAAGCCAGTTCCTTAAGCCCTATTTGTTAAAAACAGAAGTAGCAAATTAGAAAGACGAACGTGAGTGAATGGCAAGTAGTTATTTTAGAGGAATTAAAATGAATGGCAGAATATTGTCAGAAAAAAATAAAAGGAATATGAAGAAAAAGATAAAAATATTCTTAGTTTAAATTGAATAGCCTATTCACAATAGCAAACTCTCCTAAGGCTAAGAAGAGAAAGAATTGTTCAAGGAAGCCTATTGAGTTAAACCATGTTTAAGCATAAACCATAATTAATGTTGATGGTGTAAACAAGACACTGAAAAAGTTATGAATAAAGCCCACTTGGGGAATTCAGGGATCCAATGATGACCTACCTTCAAAAATCTAACACTTTATTGTATCCACTGCTGCCACAAAACTAAAGTCAATAGTGTTTGCTTGGTCAGCACATACACTAAAACCAAAACTATACAGAAAAGATACTATAGCACATATACTACAACTGAAATGATATAGAAAAGATACTACAGTCTCCATGAAAGGATGACATACTAATTCTTAATGCGTTTTATGGTTTTCTTATTTTCACAAAAGGAAATGCAGGAAGGATATATCAGAAACTAAAGAGACTGGTTACATACAGGGGCTAAGTGGGAACATAGTAGAAGGGATTGTGGAGAAGGCAGTGATTCTTTTCTGAGTATACATTTATATATAGTTTTGACAATGACTTTTTGAATCATGTTAGTGTTTTATGTATTCAAAAAATAAAATTTAAAATGCTAGGAGAATAAAACATAAAGTAACAGAAACAATATAGCATAACTATATTTCAAATTAAAGAAAAAACATAATTGCACCGAAGCAAAAAACTGAACTAAACTGTATAACTTAGAACACATCACTTTAACTATATAACCTGAGTCTAAAGCCAAAAAAACTGTAAACAAATATGGAACTCTAGTTAGAGGGTTTGTTTTTGATGGCAGCGTGAGTTAGCAATTCTAAAACCACCTTCTGTGTACTGTAGAACTGAATAAATGATTAAATATAGAGAGCATTAAAGAAGCTAGATTTCTCACCATTAGAGAAAACAGTTACAACCATCAAAAGGAAAGGTTAGAATGAATCGTGGGGTGGTGAATTGAAATGAAAATTATCAGTATAAACTCATGGATTTTAATAAATTAGACAGATAGATAAATAAATGGATGTAGATATATTTATATTCCTAAATCTGCATGTTAATTAAGGGCCTAGAAACAAAGACAGCCCAGCAGCAATGAGTACACCTTAATCCTGATCCTGGTTTCTAAATGCTATCCCCCATTGAAAGGAATCTGTGTCCTTAGAAATATAGTTGATTCTTGGTGATGGGGCAGGGAAAGTAAAAAATGAGCTTGGAACATCTTGTAGTTCCAGAAAGTACACAGTGCTCAAAAAAATAATGGAGTAATGCCAAAAGGACATAGGAGCCTGTTTGAAGGGTTTCCACTGGCCAAATATGAAACAATCAAGCATTAAAATAAAATGATGATAACAATATTCATTGGATAAAAAGAAATCTATGAGTCTACATTTATATAAAAAATAAATAAGTTAATTAATGGGAGAAGAAAAAAAGTTTTTTATATTATGCAGGCGAAGGGAGAGAGAATAATGAAGTTAAAAAATTACCATTTGGCACTTATAGTCTGTCTCAGTTTAGTCAATGGTTCTTCTGAAATTTTGATGAGGATAGATACCAAATTAGGGGCATTTATGTGAGTAAAGTAATAAGAGCTACTTGTTTAGCAGATAAATCAGCAAGAGCATTGCCTTTGGCTTTTGTGGTAATTTCAGAAATATGGACTTACACTTTATCAACTGATATTTTTTAGATATTTCATAGCTTCTACTGTTTTTTTTTTCTATCAGATTACCTAAATATGTCTCAAATTCCCTATGCTTTCATAGCACGGCAAAATCATGAACTAATATGTGTCTATTATATGTTAAATATTTACCATTTTGCTTTTGCCAGAACACATGCTCAGTTTAAACCTATTAGTTAGCCACTTGGGAAAATAGAACATTAGGCAATGAAGTTGATTTGATGGCTGCATCCTCTATGATGATAACATATTCTGCACAGGAAATATCTGTCATTTTAAAGAAAAAGCCATCTGTAAACAATATTGAATCAGGATTCATTAAAGGAATATCTGGAAGATCAGTCCTGGACACACCTCCTGAGTTATAGCTAAATAGTTATCTGAAAGGATTAAGATTTGAACAATGGTGAAAATATAAAAAGCAAAAATATAAGAAGACTTTATAAACAGTGGAATAAGTGACAGAGAATGTTGAAACTTGCCTAGAAGTAAAAGAGAGCGCACAGCACTGTAGCCGAAATTACAAAGGAGACTGTAAATGCCAGATGGGCCCAGCCAAAGAGCAATTTGCTACCATGGTAATGGAGATAACATAACTTTAAAGCATTTACTGGCCTCACAAGGGGATATCTGTTCTCTGGCTAATACTTTCTGCTCTTTCTGGTTAATGTTTCAGGGTAAATAGGGAAAAAAATCTCATAAAAAGCCTGATTAGGTCTCAAAGAATAGACAAATTAAGTCTTGGGATTTATTCACTTAGCTTTGGCTAGGTCAAATAGGAAGCTGGTTTACATGAAATTTTCCAAACTATAATAATGGAATTTTATTTTTTCTGTAATAATTATTTTTGCTTTGATTTAAGACATTAGCAGGTGCTTTCATGCTATCAAGTATCTGCTTTCAAGAAAGGACATTCAAGTGAGGATTCTATGCCAGAAGAAGATAGAATACCCCATGGTCAGCCCTTCCCCTCTGGATAAGCAGAGTGATGAAAAGAGGGATGATAAATCTTGACGTGACTACCCAGATTGCTCTCAGTGGCATAGACTTGACTGTTATTAAAACAACTATTGGAAGTGCCATGATCCTGAAATGGGTACCTTACTTATTCAGCAAACACAACAAAGCACCATAGTTTGGAAATGAGTACTTTTTGTAAACAAAAACAACAAAACAAATCACACCCTAGAAAATCCAAAACTGGACAGCTCAACACCTACCTAGTGACTAATGGATTTGATTGGCCCAGACAACACCAGCCAATCAGCAGTATTTGGAAACCCTGACTTCTTGACATGGTATGGGTACTGTATTCCTCCCTTGAGCCTAAACTCTAGAGTTTAGTCTTTGTGTTGGTTAAATTCCCTGCTTAACTCTCCATTTTTGGTCCAAGGATCTTCAATTTTTTCTTTAATATAAGGAAGGCAACATCACTGTGGAAGCCAAAATCAAACTGAAAGAAATATTTGTGAAATTTGTCAGCTTTTAGAAATCTGCAATGTCATAATTTCTTTTTTTATTGTAAATAAATATCGATTTTATATTTATAATTTTAAATTATTTTTCTTAGAGTGCATTCCTGATGCTGAATAAACTTAGGACTCAAAAACCTGGAACAGCTGATTATAATTCTGGGACATTTGAAAGTGACAGTTAGTTTTACATTGGTTTCTCATGGGTTCAGATATGGTGGAGGATATCTGAATTGAGATGCCATTTTTTCTATGAGATCCTCTGAGGACAACAGGTTGGAATAGAACAGATAATATCTAGTCAAACTTATTAATCACTTTGACCTTATAGTCCTAGGGAACTTATCTTGATAAATGAATTTCTACGCCTTTTTTTAAAAAAAGAAAAAATGCATACTTTAACATGCATCTCCTTTTTACCTTGATTATCAGACTTTCTTATAAATGCAACTTCAATGAGTTTATCTCAAATATCTGCTAATATTAATTCCTTTTATGCTACATCTAGTTTTTTAACATGAATTACGCTATTTAATTTGTACATTATAATCTATCTACACTTCTTCCTGAACATCTACAAAATTGAAATCCATAATAAATGAACATTTCTCCCAACTCAAAATTGCTGAAGAAAGGAGTCACTATCTGATCAGTTTTTACTTGCAAGTTAATATCAAAGGGTTACCTTGATAATCACCATGTATTCATTCATCCACCTATCTTTGATAAATATATTTTAATGCCTACTAATCATCAATTACCAGCAGGTGAAAAGAACACTGTCCTAGTATTAGTTAAAAAATCAAGAGCACCATTAAAAAGTTGCACTTTTAAAAATCTTTATCATCTACAGAACACAAAACAGAATTGAACATAGTTGCTACTCAATAAATATCTGTGGATTTACTAAAATTTGATATTTCAACAACAGAAAAATAATCCTAGGTCCAGAAATCCTTTATTTGAATCTCAGATCTGACATTTTCTAGTTATGTGATTTTAGGAAAACTGCTTAATAGCTGTGCGTAAAATGGGATGACAGTTCTCTCTATCCACGTAATAAAATTTTTGTAAAATTGTGAGGCTGAAATATAGGAGTGAGTGCTGAGACCAGGGTATAGTAGAATTGGCAATACACTGTTCTCCTTATAATCTAGTGGGAAAGATGGAAATGCATGATAACTACCATGATGGAGGACTCTGTATAGCACAGTGGAGCAAAGTTTCTTCATCTGCTTTTGGGGTTTGTGAGGGTCAAGAGAGAATCACTCCTGCAAAACAGTGGCATGAGAATCTGTGACGTGTTTGGAAAACCAAAAGTAGTTCAGATTTGGCAAAGCATAAGTGGGGAAAAAGTGAAGTAGAGCACAAATTAGGGTAGAAGAAGTAGATGATAAAAATTAATAGACAAACAAGACAAGATCATGAAGAACCAACATGTGCAAGAGTTTGTATTCTACCGGTTGGGCTGTGGGACATCACTAGAAGACCTGCAGGAAGAGAAGAATACATATCTGCTTAATGGAAAAACCATTCTGACCCCAGAGAAAAGAACAAATTGGAAGAAGCAAGACCAGTATTAGGAAATGCAATCATTCCTCTTCCAGATTTCCTAGCAAGTCTGGTGACCACCTAATTCTCTCTTCATGTTTCAAGGAAAGCATACTGTCATATTCACCTCCATTTTTTGCCCCCTAAGACTAATACCTCCCTGCAAGTACCCTAACAGTGCTGTGTATCTTCAATTACACAATTCATCCCACTACAATTAGTAGATTGTAAGACAAACTAAACAAGTTTGACATTAAAAATATTACTCTGGTTTGATAAATTGTATATAACACCAATAGTATGAATAGCTAACATTTATTAAAGTGCTTAGGTGCCATATACTATGCTAATCATTTTATAAGCACTATTTCATTTAATCCACACAATAACTGTATAGTTATAGTGCTGATTCTTATCAGTATTTTATGAAGGAGTTGGAAAGCTTAGGGGAGTCACATAAAATGCCCAAGTTCACACACCAAGTAAATAGTTTAGTTCAGGCTCAAACCCAGGGGTATCTGACATCAATACTCTTACCATCCATCTATAGGGACACCAGAAACGACGAGATGGACATTGCCTCAAATATTTTGGTACTAAAGAAAATGAGACTATGTCTATTTTTTTGGTTAATAAAGCCAACGATGCCAGGGAAATATGCATTTTCTAAATTTTTAACTATTGTATAATTATCAAAAAATTAGCAAAAAGTTGCTCATTTGATAACATATTTATTCAAAACAAACCAATAATCTGTATAGTAATGAATCACAAAAATGCTCCCTTTTGATAATACTGATCACTGAGTCACACTACCGCAAAAAAATTATCAACAAGAAGAATACTGGCCTAGCTAGTGGAATAAATGAGAGAAAATATGGCCCAGATAATATAAAATTGTGAACATTCAAATGGATTTATTTAGGAGAATAAAATTTTCTTAGTATTTATTTATATCTCATTGGTTCCAAAAATCAAGATTTGAAGATATTTATAAAATTTTATGTAACAAGATAAAAGTAGTAAATAAAGAAAATAGGACTAAGGAAAAGGCATTTTTGTTTTCTCAGCAGATTTGGATTTCTAGTTACCACTGTTTAGTTTAATATACAAATGAATTTGCAGTCTTCATAAATATACAAACTGTAGTGGCAGAATTCTAATATGCTTACCCATGATCCTCACCCTGGGTGTACACATCCTGTATAATCCCCTCCCCTTGGGTACATGCTGGACTGTGAATATGATGGATTTTACTCCCCTGATTAAGTGACCTATTATGATAAAGGTGGAGGGGTTTGCGGATATCTGAAGATCACAAATTAGTTCATTAGGGGCTAAATAAAAGGGAGATTATCTTGGACGGGCCTAACCTATCAGGTAAGCCCCTTTATGGGACCCAGACCTTCTAGAAGGAAGAGAGTTAAAGCATGAGAATTTTTCTGCCAGCATTGAAGTGGTAAACTATCAACTTGTTATAAAGCAACGTTACTAGGACCTGAGAGTGTTCCCTAAGTATTATGGACAGTCCTGGCTGACAGCCAGCAGGAATTGAGGACCTCGGTATTATAGCTGCAAGGAATTGAATTCAGCCCACAACCATTTGAGTTTAGGACTCTGGCGTTAGAATGAGGACACAGCCAGACCAACAATTTGCGTGAAGCCTTTTAAGACCCTGAGCAGAAATATCCAACTGTGCTGTGCCTCCACTTCTGGCCTACAGAACTGTAAAATAATAAACAGATAAAAATCGTTTTAAGCCACTGCGTTTGTGGGAATTTGTTATACAATAATAGGAAACTAATTCACTTAGACAGGAATGTGACCCACTGCCTGTCTAACATATGAAAAAAACTAGCTTCTGACACCAGTATCTCACAAAGCACAGAAAGAGTTCCCCTCAGGTAATCTAGACTGCACCATGCATGTAGAAAAGCATACATCTCTAAACAAATCTTCCATAATCTGAAATTTTTATTGTTTTGCCTTTTCACTAATATAATAAAAAGGTAACACCTCAAGATTAAAATGATATGGAGAAACAGCAGAGGTCAAATATAAATAACTTCAATAGCTCTTATAGCAAGTATTATATCCTGTCACCATTAGTATTACTCTCATTTCTTTCTTGACACAATGAACCTCGGATTTCTAAGGGATTAAGTCTCCATCTTGAGAACTATATAAAGACTAGAACTCATACACGCCAATTTTTCATTCTCCTTTAGTATCAAGACTTCATTCACAGGGACTTGTCACAAGTTTGCAAGGATCTGTTTTCTCTGATTTTCTCATACTTCAAAGTCTTAGTATTAGTAATAGGGAAATTTCATAGTGATTGGGTAATACAAGCAGAAAAATTAGATCTTATTGAGCTTTATATCCCTGAGCCCATATCTTCCTATAAATCATGTTTTTTTTTTAATTTTAAAAATATACCAGTAAAGAGGTGTTGTGTTGAGAAAGAGCATATTTTTTCTACCTTTTATTTTTTCTCTTCCCCACCCCTCTCCTCCACACACACACACCATACGCATACTCTTATTTAGTTGATAGTTTTAAGAAATAAGGCTGAAAAAATGAAGGCATTATTTTCCAGTAGTATGAGACCTGGACTACTAGTCTGAATTCTGGCCAATATAAAATGTTCTATAGCTAAAAATTTTAAAGATAGTGCTTCAGCTACAAGCAATCTATTTGCCGTTTCAAAAGATGAAATATTGAAACTCATCAGATAGATTACAGATGTGAATTGCTGGCGGGGGCACAAATACTGAAGAACATTTTGAAGCTATTTCATTCACTGAATAAGAGTGATGCTGATCCCACTAAAAACCAGCATTGTTAACAGGTCTATATTTCATAGGATAATTGGTTAGAAAATACAAAAAACATTTCTAAAATTACAGTAGCTTTCTAATTGTGAATCTGTTCATTAACAAGTTGGTACACAACTATAAAAGAATAATTGGAATTGTACTTCAAGACAACCTTAAATAATTATCCTAGTACCACAAAGATAAAAGTGTGTACAACCAAAAAACAAATTATTTGGCACACTCCCAAAACATTACAGATACATACATATACATAAATATAAACAACAGGTTATATCTATCTCTTTCCCATAGAAAACATAATTTTTAGCAATGTAGTAGTGTGAAAAATAAACCCAGATCATATTTAAACACCAGATTTTAGAATATGAAAACCAAAACATAGGCTAAAAGCACTGTTTTATTTTATTATAAGAATATTCATTTTGAAATGCCTAGCAGGGAAGATGAAAGACAGACAAAAGAAGGAAGGAAGGAAGGGAGGGAGGGAGGAAGGAAAGGAGGGAGGGAGGGAGGACAAGATGAGAGAGATAAGAAGGGTTGGAGAAAGGAAGGAAAAGAGAAAATAGGAAAGAAGGAAGGCAAGAAAAAGAGAAAGGAAGGAAAGAACTATAAGAGTTGTCAGATAAAATTATATTGCTACCCAAATCTCTTTTATTCATTCAACAACAATGCATTATGAGATAGGCACTGTGCTTGTCACTAAAAATACAAAGCAGCTTAGGACAATATCCAGTGAGAATAAAAATACAAATAAATAATTACAATGCAGTATTAAAAGGGTTGCATTACAGGTTTGAGCATAACTATTAACTCTGCCTGGAGGCCTAAATTCACTTTCCAGAAATGACATTTTAACTGGCCCTCAATGGCTAGCTAAATAGCATTTGCTAGGGTGGAGTGAAGGGATCTAGGTATAAACTTAATACCTAAAAGAAATTCCAATTATCTCAATTCTTTCCCTCTTAACGTCTAAACCAATTCTATGCCCACATTCCAAACTTAGGTATCATATCTTGCTCCTGCTAGTTGCCCCAGATGAGTGACAAATCCGTCTGAACAGTAACTCCTTGGAAGATGTTGCAAGACAAGGTGGAAGCCTACTGACCTATATCACATTGGAGGATAAAGAGGCTTCGAGCATCTCTGAGCAAGACACAAGAAATTTATTTCATGACTGCTGGAACTAACTAAAGGAAGATACCAAGAAAGCCGAAAATGTAGAAGACTACTAGATGAATTGGCAATCTGAGAATGGTGTTTGGTAATGGTACCACATAGAAAGGGCTTCACACACAAAAATTATACATAAATAATTGTTTTGTTTTGTTTTGTTTTTTATTCAATGAGCTGAACAGGAAAAATTTAGAGATGGCAGAAAAAAAGAATTAGTGAATTAGACTATAGATAAATAGAAATTACCCAAACCAAAGCATACAAGAAAAGAAAGAAAGTCTCTAAAACTGTGGTTGGGTTACATAGGTAAGGACGCCCACTCATTATTTCTATTTGGCGTGATACAAGAAGTCAGAGCCAGTGCAGTAAGATGGGGGTGGGGGGTAGTATACAGATTGTACAGGATTAAACACAACCCTTCATTTAGAGACAATGTGATTACATATGTAGAAGGTTCATTTATATATTGTCTACAGCTGTTTTTGTGCTACATTGGTAAAGCTGAGTAATTGTGACAGAGACCAAATGGCCTGTAAAGTCGAAAATATTTACAATTTGGCCCTTTACAGAAAAAAAAATTACCCCTGATGTAGAAAATCTTAAAGAATCTACAAATAAGCTATTAGAATGAAGAAGTGAATAAAGCCAATAGCACAATGCAAGAGCAATATTTAAAAATCTATTTTAGTTCTACATACTACCAAAAATATAAAAATGAAATTTTAAAATTCCATCTATAATGTAATTAAAATATAATCTGGAGTAAATTTGAGATGTAGATCTGTATGCTGAAAACCACAAATCATTGTTGAAAAATAACAAAGAAAATTTAAACTAAATGAAGATATATAATATTTTAATATAAAAAAGATGTCAGTTATCTCCAAACTGATCTATGGGTTCATTGCAATCTCAATCAAAATCTGAGCAGAATTTTTTTTGGTAGAAATTGATAATATTATTTTAAAACTTGAGAAAGCAAAAGAACTAGAATAGCAAAAATAAATTTTAAAAGAACAAAGTTAGAAGACTTACACTACTTGATTTTAAGACATATTATAAAGCTGATGTCTATAAAGACTTATAAGACTTATTATAAAGCTAGTGAGTTTACTATAAAGCTAGTAAATCATGACAGTATGGTATTGGCATAAGGAAGTTATAAATAGCAATGGAACAGAGGAGAGTCTCCAGAAATAGACCCACACTTATATAACAAATTGATTTTTGACAGTGTTACAGTATTTCAGTGTGGAAAGATCATGTTTTCAGCAAATGGAACTGGAATAACTGAATATCTGTATGGGAAAAAAAAATAACCTTGACCTTTATTTCATGTCTTTCACAAAACATAACCCAAGCTAAACTACAAAACTTCTAGAAGAAAATTATTTTTCTAAGGGAAAATATTTTTGGTCTTGGGTTAGCTAAAATTTATTACACAAGACCAAAAAAACAAAAACAAAAACAAAAAACAAAAAAAAACACACAAGAGAAAATGGTATATTTGACTTCATTAAAATTAAAAACTTTTGTTCTTTGAAAGACACTGTTTTGAAAATGTAAAGACACACCGCAGATTGGAAGAAAATATTTTCAAACTATATATCAGAAAAGGACTTGTATCTAGAATAAAGAGTTCAAACTCAAAGATAAAACAACCTAATTAAAATGGGCAAAAGAGGATGTACAAAAAAGTCAACAAGCACAAAATGCTCAACATCACTGATCGTTAGAGAAATGTAAATTGAAACTACAATGAGATAAAATTACACACATACTAGAATGGCTAAAATAAAATAAAAAGTTGATTATACTGTTGATGAGAATGTGGAATAGATTAGTTTACTAGGGCTGCCATAACAATATACCACAAACTAAGTGGCTTAAACAACAGAAATTTATTGCCTCAGTTCTGGAAGCTAAACTAGATCTGATATTAAGGTGCTTTTGAGAACCACGAGAGAGTACCTGTTCCATGCCTCTCCCCTAGATTCTGGTGGTTTACTGACAACATTTGTCATTCTTTGGCATGTAAAAGCAACACTTCAATCTCTGCCTTTATTTTTTCACAACATTCTCCCTGAGTGTGTATCTGTGTGTCCAAGTCTCCCCCTTTAAAAGGCCACCAGTCATATTGGATTAGGGCCCCCTTAATAACCTTATTTTAAATAATTACATCTGCCAAAAACCTATATCTAAATTAGATCACATTCTGGGAGTTAGGACTTCAACATATGAATTTTGAGGGAACACAATTCAACTTATGGTGGAGCAATGAAAATTCTCATACATTGCTTATAGGAATGAAAATTAGTACTGCCACATCAGCAATTTCTTATAAAGTTAATTGTACACTTAGTAAATGACCCAGAAATTGCATTCCTAGGTATCATCACAAGAGACATAGAAACATATGTCCACACAAAGACTTGTAATGCTAACGTTCATAACAGAATTATAATAGTCCAAAACTAGAAACAATCCAAACATTTATTGGCAGGTAAATTATAAACAAAATGGCATATTAATACAATGAAATACTACTCAGCAATAAAAAAAGAGTAAACTGATGGTACACAAACAACTTAGATAAATCCTTTAAAAATTGGACATAGACAACAATAGACTAGTGATTACCAGAGGGTAGAGGTAAAGGGGGAGGGAGATGGGGTAAAAAGGGTCAAATGTGTAAAAAAAAAAAATGGTAAGAGGTAGATAAGGGTAAAGGGGGTCAATATATGGTGACAGAAGGAAATTTAACTTTGGATGGTGAATGCAGTACAATATACATATGATATATTATTGAATCGTACACTTGAAACCTATATAATTTTACTAACCAATGTTCCCACGATGAATTTAACAAAAATATAAAATAAATAAAAATTTAAAAAATAAATACAATATTAGTGAGTAAAAGAAGTCTGGATCAGCCAAGGCCATCGGATACCCAGTGCTCAAGTCCAACCAGGATGAACAAAGCTACCTAGCCAACTACCCCAAACACTGTAATAGCAAAATTCTTGTTGTATACCACTGAGGTTTCCTGGGTGTTTGTTACCTAAGATTACTGCAGTGGTAGATAACCTTTGAATACATTCAACTTGAAGTTTCTTTTGAAAATACTCTATCATCCATAAAGCATATCCTATCTTAATTTTGTTCAGAGAAAAGAAAGCTGGTCTTTGTTTTTTAAAAAGGAATGGCCCACATTTATTAATAAACAAAAACATATGAAATAAACATTGAAAAGAGACAAAATTAAAATGCCATTTATAACAGAGTCGATTCTTATCTTTCTGGGTTTTTTTAGGCATTTTTATTGCACTTTGTATTTCAAAATTGCTCTTTTTCTTTTTTTCTTTAGCATTCTAAGGCTGCTTGATATACTTTAAAAGAATTTCAGAGCCACCATTAAAGTCTGATATTTATTCTTCCTATGTATCTTATACTTTGGTGCTTGTTCAATTTAAGATAAATTTGAGAAATTTTAAGTCTGTGGCAAATGAAGGTGGAACCATGGCCTAAATACTCAGCTACTGAACCACTAATAGTAGCTGGTAGAAGCTCCTCTGTTCTGATATACACAGAATCCCTTTGGAGAACATTAATATTCTCACATTCATTTTTGCAGTACACTTCCCAGACTTCGGTCTCCCCTACACACATTCTCACAAAGGTGGGCCTATCTCCATCTTTCAAAGAAATAAATTGTAAAGTTTTGTCATATACAAAATATTCAAACCCATTTTACACAGATGTTTGGGAGACAATAAGCATGTGAACCTAGAGCTGGACTTCCTGAGTTTACAATCCTAGCTTGGCCACTTACTGGTCTCATGACCTTGGACATATCACTTAACTTTCCTATGCCATAAATAAATAACCTATAAAAAGAGGAAATAATTATAAAATCATACAGTTGGCCTCATCAGGTTGCCAGGGGGATTAACTTTATGCAAAATGCTGAGGACAGTGCCTGGTTCATTGGAAACTGATGATAGATGTCAGTTCCCACTCACGATTGCACACTGCTCTATAAAAGCTTTTGCTCTTTATTTTTTAGTAGCATTTGCTGAGACGGGGCTATTAACTCCTCTTTGCAGGACAACGATTAAGTAACATGCAAAAAATATTTAGGTTCTTAAATTATATATAAGATTTGTATTATATATGTATATATAATACATACACACACAAACATAAAACAATCATCCTATAATAGTAAAAAATGGTCAATACTCTAAAAAAAAGCCAATAAGGATTGTTTAAACAAATTATGGTATGTCCGTTTGATGAAATAATATGCACCCATTAAAAATTAAATTGCTAAGGATTATTTATTTTAGAAATGATCCATAATATGTTTTTTAAGTGATGACTCATGTTATCAAATAGTGTAAAGATAATTCCATTTAAAAATATATGTCAAAAAATGACTGGAAAGGCAAATAATGGTTACTAAGTGATGAAATTTTTCTGCCTTCTATATTTTCCAAATTTGTTTTTCTACCGTATTTTATATTTTCTTTGCCTACTTCCCCTCAAAAGCTCTCAAATCATCATTTTTCAAAAACTTATCAAGAAAAATCAAGTAAGTAAAAGATGTATAGATTTTAATGATTTTACTTTCTTTATGAATTTCAAGCACCAAAGACTTTATCCCAAAAATTTCAGGGACTTAGAAATATGCTATGAATACAAGGTCTATACTTTTAATTCATGGAGGAGCTAACCAAAGTTCTTTTACTTTCATCTTGCTTCAGATATCTGTAATAAATTTTTGTTATTATATCAGCCATGTTCTTTTCTCCAACTTATAGATTTCTCAAGTCTTTTCATAGACATAAAAGAACTACGGTGGTTATAAAATTGGTCATTATACATAATTGCCAAGTCTTTAGGTTGAATACAATAAGTAAGAAATTGACTGGAAAATGTAGAGTCCTGAGAAGAGTAAGAAAAGTTGTGGGGGGGGTGGGGAGTCTCATTATGTACAATACAATTGTTATGTTATTAGTCTGCCATCACACTATTCTGAGTTGGTTTAAGACCAAAAAAACCTGAACACCACTATAATGCTCTTCTCATTAATTTTCTGTTTGAGCAGAAGTACTAGAAGACTCCTGAGAAAGCCCAGACATTTAAGATTTATAACTCATTTCCTCCAACCAGGAAAGTTAGAGTAAATTGCCAAACTTGAATTTGTTGTTTCGAGACTTTATAATGAACGACTATACTCTATTGCCTCAGATCAATCGTAGTAATAAGCCAATTAAATGATATCACTTCAGATAATTTTCTCAAGCTTCTGCCCTATTCAAACAGCCATAATCGAGGTTCATACCCAATTGCAAAAAGCACTTGACCACAGTGCATATGCTGTGAGTGAAAAAAGCCAGGCAAGTTTGAAAAATTCTGTTTGTCATCTTGTAGCAATTATTGATTAAAAAAAAACAGATAATATATCCTGTCTTAGAACTGGGACTAGAAAAACCTGCTAGTTGTTTATTGATCTTATTTTTATTTTGTTAATGATTTTTTAAGTTGCTTTGATTACTGCTGGTGGGGCAACTCATCAGGAGAGGAATATATATTGTAGTCTTTTGCGTCTCTACATATGCACCTCACTAATAGCTTCCTAAATCCATAGGATAAAGTGAGGTAAATGTAGGATAAAAGCAATTTTTTCCCCCTAGTTTACAGCCCTCAGCTAGCTGAGGCTAAGTTCCATTGATCTTTCTTAATCGCTTGGGAAGAATGCTCAATAAAAGCTTACCCTCATCTTTAAATAATACCAATTGTCTTTAATTAGTAAACACTGTAAATACTCTTCTATTTATTAACCTGATACTTATACCCTCTTTGAGTCCCACTGATTTGGCATTGATGAGTAACTTGAGCAATGTTTAAAGATCTATCTCAAGTAAAAAGGGTCAAATAAAAAGTTTTCTGCATCTTAATGGTATTTTAAATTAAACTAAATATTGTACAAAGAAATACAATTATGGATGTTCTATACCCTAAGTTCCAAACTCACACTCTGAAAAAGGAGTCACTTATCTTCTCCGGATCTCAATTTCTGCATTTAATTATCTACTTAAAAGCAGCGAGATAAACTACTGGTGTCTTGAAGTACCATCCAACTCTCGAAGTTCTAGTATACAAGCCCTGACATTGTATTTTAGGACCAAGAGAATAATAAAGTAACCTGCAGATTTCTAGAGTCATTTCCATATGGGCTTCTATTGTCAGCTACTCTGTTAGATAAAGAAACTGAGCTTCAAAGAGGTTAATGCCTTCACCAAGATCACAGGCCTAATAAATTGAGCCAACACAATCATCTCCTTGGTCTTCCAACTGCTAACGCTCTTTCCACTGTGCCACATTTTTTCTCACACAGTTCTGATATCCATATTTCTGAAATTACATTTTCAAATGCATTCTGTTAGCTTTTGAGAAAAGCATACCTTTCCAATTTTATTTGGCAGAGTTGCATTTAAAAAGCTTAACATTGGGTTTATGAAAGGCATCAAAGAAAAATTCCCCAAGCTTTATATATCTCTAAAGATCATTCATAAGCACAGATGGGCCTCATGAAGATAAGTGAAAGTCAGCTGTATACAGTTAAAGTATGAAGTCACAGCTTAAAGACTGTCTTCTCTTTGCTTCCCTTGCTCTCTGTCATCTGGAAAGGAGTTTCACTGACATGGCAATAATGTGAGAATAGCCAACTAGCAGATTTAAAATCAGTTAAAACATTTGTTAATGTAAGGAGGGTCTAACCCAAGAAATAACTAACTAGAATAAACATGTAGGAAAATTATATAAAATGTGGTTACGAAGCTGTCAATTTTTTTAATACTCAGTTCATCTTATGTTTTTCTTATAGTCTCCCATGGTTGTTCAAGATTTCATCAATCTCCTCCTTGGACCTTCTACAGTATATACTATCTCTTTCACATAGGTTGAGACCTTATTACCTTTAAATTGACCTAATTGTGAACACCTGGCTTTGGAAATCACCTCCATATCCTAATGATGGTCACACCTCTTGCTTTCATGGTTCTCATTTATCCTCCAGCTTCCAAAGATATAACCCAGCCCTGTGCTAGATACATATCTACAGTTAAAATTTAGGATTGTCTTCTCCTAGGATCTTTTAAGTTCTATATCATTAATACGATTAATTAAAGAGCATAACTAGCTCTTCTAGACTGGGTTATTATTGCCACACAATATTTTTCTTCTGTGAGGAGAAAGCATTCTGATTTCTAAGTGATTATCTCCCAAATAATCTTGAAACATACCTATTTATAATTTGGGAGTAGTCCACATTCTGATTTTATTGTTCACTAAAATCAATCTTTCCTTTCTACACCACCCACTTGGGTATGAGCTACTGCTTTATTTTACTTTCCACAATGCTTATCAAAGTACTGAGTCTACAGTGAGTGCTCAGAAAAGATGCTATTGACTGATCAAAAAGCAGAGGAGTTCTGCAAATAGAAATAAGGTCACAGGAAAACTTATAAATTATAACTGTCCAAACCAACAATTATACCAGCATATGTCTATATTCAGAATGCTCTGCAATATATGTTGAGGTCTTGGATTTATTGTTTTAGAAGAGCAAGCAGGGATGCAAAATAGCATCAAACATAAGAGGTAGAAGGGAGATGAGACAGAGAAAGACAAAGGGAGACAGAGAATGAGGCAGAGAATAACACATGTGGGGAAGACAGAGTGAACAAGAAAGAAGGGAATGCAATGGAAGATCCAGGGACAAAGAGAGAAACAGAAGGAGACAGGCATTAAAATAAAATTGTAATGCCATGAATAAAAATTACCCAAGGGTAGGCAGTTATTTATTATCTAAGAGAAAACGATCAATAATTTTTGTACGTTTTCTGTTTCTAGACTTTCTTATTTTAGTTTCCACATCAAAGAGAAAGAAAAGAAGAATAAGAAACATAAAATTGATTGAATCTGTTTAAAGTAGATTACTAAAAGGAATTTCTCTGGGAAAATTGCGAAATAGATTAAGTTCTGTCTATTTTCCATCTGATCTGATTTTTTTTAATAAAAAATATATTTTTAGGAAAGTTCTAAATTTCATTCACACTAAGGTATAAAAGAGTAATTCAACTTTTCAAGCAAATTATTGCCAGTAGTGTGTCCATATAATTTCTTGTCTAAAAAGGAACACTTTTGAAGTGAAAAGAGGTACTATTAATAATGATGCCAAGGAAATAGATGTAAAGCAGGGCTGGTCTGGTGGAAAGTAGATGTATGATCATTCCTAAGTAGGAGAGAGATATCTGAGGGAAAGAGCCCCTTCCTGAGTCTCTAGAACAAGTTAGCTTATTGCTTTATGTCATGCAGTAAAGTCAGCTCTGTCCCAGAGTCTCAAGTGAATCAAATAACTATATCAACCTATTCTGTCTTCAGCATGTTATAGAGCAATAAGACATATATCACTTCAAATTATGATCCTATCACAGAGTCATTCTAATATGTTCTGCCTTTCTGAATACCTAATGCAATAACTTACAAGAGTGTTGGCTTCTAGAGCTACAAATATCTGCCAATTAATTAGTAGTGCAAATGGAAATGCTAACAATTGCCTGATTTTCATTCAGATGTGATTTTAGATAATCCAGATCGAGCCCTCTTCTGTTTTTCCCAATTATAAAAAATTCATGTTAGAACTCAAAACATATATTCTTAAAATAAACCAGAGATGTTTCTGGCAAGTAGAATTTATATAATGATATATAAACACACGATAAATTATATCTTTGAAAATTAGGTCTATAAACAAACAACATAATCAGCTTACCAGAAACTTTAGTCTATTGATACTAAAAATTGGCAAATATATGTATTAGAATTAATAATATAATTTATAGCAATCCAAACTTTATAAAAATGCCCTTTTCATTTAATGCGTATTTTTCTAAAATCCATTCTTTTAATTTGTGAATCACTTAAAAAATGAGGGCTAGGAAAATGGTAGGGTAATAAAACACCTTCTTATTTCTGGTCATTCATACCTGATGTTCTCTTAATTTATGGCACAGACTGATCTGTTCCCTTTAGGCTTTCTATAAGCTTTCTCTAAACCGAAAAACATGCAGGTAATGAATTAAAAATTCACTAGAAAATATCCTAAGTTTAATTACCAATTGTTCTATGGATGTCTGAACTAGCCCTAGTTTAAGTGTGAAAAATCAGAATGTTTTATATTTAATAAAAATTGAATAGTGATATAATTAAAACCATTAATTCTTTATTTATTCAAAAATATATATTGAAAATAAACTCAATGTAATGACACTGGTACAGGATCTGGGCATATTAAAATTAACCAGACAACAAGATCCTTGTCTTGACAGAGTTTATACTGCAATAGGGGAAGAATCAGAAAGAATCAAGGTTAGCATAGCACTGTTTACATTTCTCTGCTGTGCCAAATAGATAGAGGGGAATATAAGCCATTCTCAATCTATTTAAATTAAGTGATAACAAATGCCTAGCTTGCTACATGTGCTTATATGGGTAAGTGAAGGTAGGCAACTGCTTGCTGTGTTACTGAGACTACAAAGCCACTTGCTTATATTCACAAATGTTAAGATGGCTTTTCTCCTCCTTCATGAGTTAGGTGTAAAGAGAAACCTAGCCTTCTAACATGGAGATCCAGAACAAGCTATGGTGCAGTTAAAGTATAATAGTTCTGCTAGGCTCTTCATTAATTAGCAAAACAATATAAATTGCAGAGCATAAAAATTACTTATCAAATAGCATAAAGATGATAACACATACTACACAACTGTCACTCACTGAGAAACACTCTAAATGTTTAATGCTCTTCACTGTCCCACAATTTCCATTCATATCTATCCCAGAGAACTCATGAAGTAAGCACTAAGCAGCTCTCTTAAGACATCAAGTTCCCTTAAGCATTATGTGAGAACTTGCAAAGCGAAATGAGTCCTGAAACGTGTCATTAGCGGAACAGTTTTTTAAATGGAAATAGGATCAGCACACTCTTAAAGGTTAAAAACTAAGTGGATATCATTATAGAATCACAAATTAAATTTTATTTCATCGTCAAGTGCCAGAGCTATGGTATACAGTTTTAAATATTGTTTAAAGCACAAAGAGATCTGGCAGAGTATATGAATGGAGCTGAAATTCAATTCATGCTATGCATTCATTAAATCCTGTGCTTTGGTGTAGGGCTTCATCAGCCTACAGGAAAAGGGTGCCTCTTTTTAATTCATCTTCCTAGAATAGCTTCTTTTTTTGTAATTCTCTCAAACATTCTGTATAGGCTAACAGATCTTAGACAAATGCTACTAGCAGTACAGCAACTAAAGTCAACAGCAACTACAAAAGAAGTTTTCACAGATCAACCTTTTATTCCTGTCAAGTATCGAAAATAAATTTTGAAAATAAGAGTTTCAATTCAAAGAGTTAATTTCCTTAACTGTAAGCCTAAAAGAACAACAACAAAAAAGTATTAGAGGTGAAAATGTTCTTTTAAGAGGAGATAATGTTACTAACCACTTTGTAACATTACAAAGTTATGGTCTCACGTTTTTTAGAGTTTTCCCCATAGCAGTAATGACTGGACATGGAGTCACATAGTCTATCACCAAGTCCCACCAAGACCAGCAAGATAGGCCTGAGAGAAGCCATAGAGCAGGGGTCGCCAACCCCCAGGCCGCAGACTGGTACTAGTACATGGTCTGTTAGGAACCGGGCTGGACAGCAGGAGGTGAGTGGCCAGAGAGCCAGCAAAGCTTCATCTGTATTTGCAGCCGCTCCCCATCCATCTGCCTCAGCTCCACCTCAGATCATCAGGCCTTAGATTCTCATAGGAGCACCGGTCCCTGGTGCCAAAAATGTTGCGGACTGCTGCATAGAGAATGGTATCTTACTCAAGGGACTAAAAAAATTACCAATTATCCTGACCCGAGCAACAGCTGCGATCTAAACTTTGAACTAATGTAGGACATATGCCATCTAAATATCCCTGACAATATCCTGTTGTTGAGAGCCTGGGCTCTCTGTGACTCTTCTCTGTCCCCAGCTCCCAGCGCAATACTGGGCATGTAGATTCTATAAATGTTAGTTGAACAAATAAGAGACATTTAGAAATTGCCACTTAGAGATTCCTAATATCCACGTTGTACGCTCAACAGTGAAGGCAATTAAAATTCTATCTGCTGTGGAATGTAGGCTCATTTCCGCTTATTAGGCTCTCAATTCAATTCCATAAATATTTATTAAATATCTGTTTAGTGTAAGGCACCACACACATAAAACTGTGAGGAATACAATGATAAATTTATACAGTTGCTGCTTAAGGTGATTATTGTTTCATGAAGGTGATAGAGGTACAAAGGCAGAGTATATCAACCAGCATATTGTCATTTTCTACTAACAAGTCAAAAAACCTACAGACAATGAAATTTATTTTAGAGTCACCTTAGGAATTTGAGCTGAACTGCTATCGCATGGAACCAAAGTGAATAACAAGAGCTTTGACATTAGCTAGGGGGTTTTGTTGAACATTTTCATCTCAGATTTCTCACTATCCCAACCTTCAGTTGTTCTCCTAGGGAAAACAGAGTAAATGTTGTCATGGTGCCCAAGAAGAGAGTGACAATCAAGATTATAAGAATGCGGGATCTTGCAGTAGAAAATTGAAAATGGAAAAAATAGTCAGGGAGCCCTGCCTATTGCCCGACAGAACTGGAAATATATTACCGCTTCCTGCGCTCTGATCCTTTCCTGTGTCCCAAGAGCTACTGCCAACCCCATGAGGATTTACAAGTACCTTATGACCACTAATTGACACAATCTTCTAAAACTCAAAAGTATGATCTTTGTATTTTTTATGCCTTTTGTATCCACATTTAAAAAATTTATAACTGTCCAATTGCCTGTTAATATTATGGCATGTTTTGAGGAAAAAATGCAATAAATTATTTTGAGTAGCATTGGCTTTGATTTGCTCTTGTCCAATTTGAATGCCAATCATTTAATGAGAACGGTTTGTATTATGATGTTGGCATATCTCACTATGATCTTGTTTTAATGGAAAATTTTCATTGTGAGATCAACATGGCCTTTGTATTATAGGTTCTTTGTGTTCTGCATTTGGGTTATCAAACTCT